>NW_014577258.1:351085-365066 GCF_000485595.1 Priapulus caudatus | reverse complement strand
CATCGTCATATCATCATCATCATCATCATCATCATCATCATCATCATCATCATCATTATTATTATTATTATTATTATTATTATTATCATCATCATCATCATTATCATCATCATCATCATCCTCATCATCCTCATCATTATTATTATTATTATTATTAACATCATCATCATCATCATCATCATCATCATTATTTATCATTATTATTATATAGTACACTAGCGTGCCCCCACCGCGCTACACCCACGCCGTGTACGTGGGAGGTCACATTAGCGGATCAACGCGGGACATCGTCGCACGTAATGACATCGCAATCCCGCAAAGCCCAGCTTTTATATCGTCGCCCTATTATCTATTCCGCACGGGTGAGACGCACACACCGCGGGTAGAGGTGTGAGCAGGTAGATGTTTGACGCAAAGCCCAGCTTTTATATCTCACAGTATGCCTCTTTAATACAGATTGCAGGGAAATGGCTTAAATATTTCAAAATTTTACATACCTACGGCACGTGCCAAATNTTTTCCTTTTCAAATTAAGTCCCGAAGCATAAATCTACAACTGCATATAATACCTTCACTTTGTATATTACTCGCTGTAATTTTTTAAAATTATGTTCTGTGCATTTACACATAATAAAATACATCCGTCAACTATTTCGGTAACCTATATAGGAACCATCACCCCATTCACGCATTTTAAAGACTTCAGTGCCATTGTGGACAGTTCCGGTGGAGTTGCGCAATAGGCATTCCAAGTAGTAAATGGAGCCTCGTTAAGCCAGTCAATGTCACATTGGCAATCCAATTTGCAACCTGTAATGCAAATTACAGTGTAAGTGTGAGCTTTTTAAGCTCGCAGAATGCACATAGCATGCAGCTTTACAGGTAGTTCCACCCACGTAGTCCTTCGCTGCGGACGATTGCTGCGTACGTGACGATACGTGCACGCGTATAAAGTTACAATTAATACACGAAGTGTGACAAAACAAACCACATTTAATAAATAAACAGAATGCTAATAACAAAGAACGACCACACTTGCCATTTAGGTTAACGCTTACTCCATCTGTGGATATGAGCTCAGTCACATTAAACACGTCATTGTCGATAGATGTCAAGCGCTCGTTGTTCCACAAACCAATATAGTTGATCCTTGGCAACCCATAGAAAGCGCCAGGTTCGATGAAGCTTACTTCATTAAAATTGATAAATAATTCCTGATGTGAAAATGTAATAAAAAATTAACAATGATCTGATTGACAGAATGGTGCAATATAATATACAGGCAAACAATATGGAATATATAAGATTAATGACTAAGTCGATGTGGTGACGTTACTAGACTATCTTCGACATACAACCACGGCAGTAACTCGAATAATAACAAGAGCGTATAAAGAAGGTCTTCTTTATAAAAAAAGGCATTCTTTCTTAAAGAAGGCCTTCTTTATACGCTCTTGATAATAAGCATCTACAAAGAGTTAATAATGCTTTTCGGCTGTGTTTACGCTCTTGCAATACCACGTATCATTGACTCGACTACGGGTGTCTGAACGTACCCTCACCCTACTCAGTCCTCTGAAGGTGCCAGCTGCGATGGTGACGAGGTTGTTGTAAGATATGTCAACTGTAGATGCTACCGCTGCGCCCTCAAAGGCTCCAACAGCAACGCTCGAAATCCGGTTGTTTTGAAGGTGTATGGTAACAAGTCTCTTGAGGCCGGCATAGGTTCCTGCTGAGACCGTGTACAGATGGTTGTTGTTGAGCTGTAGTCTTGTGAGTTTTATATCTTTGAATGTTCCCGGTACAATGTGCTCGATGACATTATTTGACAACTCGAGGGTCTGTGGAAGCGTAAATAAATAAATGAATCAATAAATAAATAAAAACAATCAATTATTAAAAATTAAATAAAAAACAAATAAATGTATACATACGCACGTGCGTATGCATCCACTCACTCACGCACGCTTGCACGCACGTACGCACACACGCCCGCACGCACAGACGCACGCGCGCACGAACTCAAACGCACACATACACACACACACACGCACGCACGCACGCACGTACGCACACACGCCCACAGGCAAGCGCACGCGCCACGAACTCAAACGCACCATACACACACACACACACACACACACACACACGCACACGCACACGCACGCACATGTATATATATGGGATATAGATATCCACTGTCTCTACCGGGTATATCCACAGCAGGACTTTAGGGATAGGATTTACCTTGAGTTTCTTCAGACCCCGCAGCGCCTGAGGGGAGATGTAGACAATCGCGTTATGGCTCAAAACTAGCACAGCCAGATTGCTAGCGTCCATAAAGCAACCGTCGTCTAATGTCTCAAGGGAGCTGTATGTTATTTCCAGATATTCTGAAGACAAACAGAGGACGGTAAATTAGAATCGAGCGCAGTGCGAACGCTCATGACACCATGAAAGCGTAAAAGTCTGGCATAGACGGATACAAATATACTCAAGCCTGGCATAGGAGGAAAAAAGCAGAAAACATACCCAAGCCTGGAATAGTTGGGAAAATCCGGCATGGAATTGCGGACAACGCCGTATCCTGTAAGAGCAAGGAACGAAGCCCTCCGATTCCAGCGAATGCGTCTGCGTGTATAGTGGTCAGCTTTTCTCCGTACGTCAGATACACTCTTTTGATGGTTAAGCCGGCGAACGCTCTACCGGGTATCTGCTCAAAGCCGAAGTAGCTTATTCTGAACTCGTAGATCGTCGTCGGTCGTGGAATCCCAGCGATGATGTCAAACACTTGCGAACCGTCTCCAGGTAGTAAGCTAACATCGCACCAGATGTACGCGCCAGTACTATACTCTGAGCAGATGCAAGGATAGAGGCTGGAGGCGGAGGGGCAGTAGCCAGCTCTCGCGCCTCCCGCTAGCAGGATAACAGCGAAAAGCAGAAGAATACTCATGACTATCGATATGAGGGCTACGTTCGGCGGCGATCGGTTTAAATAGGTAATTCGTGTGAACCGGGACAGCTGCTGCTTTTTCCGCGTTGCAATTATGGCCCCTTATCTAATTTCACTTGTGTCAACGGAGTCAACGCGTGTCATTCGTTTAAACGTCCAGCGATCAGCATCTTCCGTGTTATTCACAATGGATGCGTATATCGGTCGTTTTATTGAATTAGACTTAGGTCCTCCTCTTCCTATTAGAACATTGGGCGACAACTGTTCTCCAGCGTTTTCGATCGACTGCAACTCTTGCTACTCCATTCCAAGAAACGCCTAGGTTTTGTAGATCTTCTTTGAATGTGCTCCGCCAGGTTTTGCACATTCAACGTTTCCTTTTTCCTCTTGCTGGTTCCCAGTACATGGCAGTTCTTGGGTGTCGTTCTTCTGACATTCGCAGAACATGCCCAGCAAAGCGTAAGTCTTCGTATTTTGACAATGTCGGCCAGAGGTTGGGATTTGGCTCTACGCAGGACTTCTTCGTTTCTGATTCGGTCTCGGTAGGTAATTTTGAGGATGCTTCGTAGACATCTCTGGTGAAACACATTTAGTTTTTGCGAAGTTCTTGCAGTGGACTTCCAGGTTTCACTAGCATAGATTGCAGTTGGCAGGACAATTGTTTCGTAGAGACGGATTTTCATTGTATCATTGATTGATGCTGCAGACCAGATTTGGCACATTTGTTGGAATACAGCCGACGCTTTGCCGATTCTGCAGCGTAAATCAACTTCTGCATCTCCAGTGTTCGAAATTTTACTGCCAAGCTAGATGCATGAACTCTTCTACATCCTCAGCAGGTTGATGGTTAACTGTCACCACTGGGTGCTGCTTGTACACTTCCGACTCGCATTGTCTTGGTCTTCTCTTGGCTTATCCGCAGACCGATTTTGCTAGCTGCACTTGCTAACTCGGAGGTGAGTTTCTGCAGGCCTTCACGATCTTCTGTAATCAGTCAAATATCATCTGCAGGTCCTTGAGACGCATATGTATATTGTTTCTATGGGTGTAACCAATCTCTCTTTGAGATTATTTACCCCTGATAATATATATAGTAATAGATTGTGCCTTGCCGTGCCGCNGGAGAAGAGGTGGAGAGATGAAGTGAAGTTCGAGAAGCGATGTAAAAAGATAGTATTAGAAGGCATAAAAGATTAGGGTAGAAGAAGTTTAAGGAAGAAGAAGACACCACACTTAAGCAGAACGTAAGTAAGGAAGGAAGTAAGAAGAAGAATTTATTGAGAAGAAAAGATGTCTGTTTGTGAGCGTGCTATTAACTGTTTTTGGTGTGTGAGATAAAATAGAATATTGGTAGTGTCTCCACTATTATGTTAGGTAGTCTGATCTTATTACGCTTTTTGCTCTTGATAGGATGAATGGAATTTATCTACATTTTGAATATCTCAGAACAGACATAGATTGTGGGCGGTATATCTATCGGCATACTTAGAACCTGAGTGCTCTGTTGATAAATCTGCTGTGCCAGTACCAGAATTATTTCGTGGGATACCAGATTTGATCTTGTACTGCCCACCCGAGTACCAAGAATTTTTTTTCAATTTGACACCCTGACATGTATTAAAAAAGTGTTTACAGGTATTTCCCAGTTCGTTACAGAATTTCAACAATACATGCAAATGTACGGAACATTCGATTTAGTTCATGATGCCAGACGGAAACTATAACAAAAACGGCTGATGACTAATCACTGTTATGTACCGACACAAAGACAATGTCTGCAGAGATCCAAATATGAGTAAATCGGTGCTATAGTTGATTACAATTTTTTATTGTATGTGAATTGAGATTAATGCCTGATCCATTTATCTTATTTAGTTCTTGCTTTTTAGGTCGTTGAGCTGCTATAAGTTTTTCAATGTTCATGTATATGTTTGGTTATATGCCTTACACATCCTGCAAAGTTGGGCTTAATTTATTGTTTCACATTATTATTACAATTTTCTTAATTATTTATATTTGATTTTAATTTATATATCGTGATATGAATCCTAGTGATATTCATTTTCCTCTAAATATTTAATCGTCGGTACCACATTGTTACAAACCAGATACATACAGCCTCCATACAGTTTGACCATGGTTCAGTAGCTATTAAATGTAAGTAACTAAAGTCGTTTCGTTTTCTCATTGCAAAAGTACATAGGTTCACTATCAGTTACGCCTTAGTATCTTTAAAAATTTATTTGTGGTAAATTCCATGTAGTATTTTGTATTTGAAACTACTCTGAGCATTTTATCGCTAGTTTGCGGTTATTAATTTTTGTATTGATTTTTCCAATAATTTTCTGTAACTTTCCGGGAGCGATAAGGAGTTCGATTATTCCACTTTTGCTGTGATTTTACTTTGCTTGTAGTATGTTGTTCTTAATGTTTTCGTTTAATATTTTCTGCATCCTTTTTTATTGATTAACTGCATCTTTACTGTGGAGTGCACCGGGCCGTGTAATGTTGATCGTTGATCTTTGATTATTAATTTATTTATCCATTCTTTAGGTATTTGTCTTAATAGTTTTTCATAATCTAAGTATGTTCCTTTTATATTATATTTTTGTTTCAACTCATTCCATGTCAGTAAATTCCCACGTAGGTCATATATATCTCCTAGGTAGACAATACCCTTTTTATGCCAAGGTGAAATATAATTTATATTGATATTGCTATTGTACCAAAGCGGCTGATTTACAAGGTCTTCAATCGTGGATGGATTTAGCTTGTTGTTGAAATCGGCCCACGCTTCAATTACGCTTTTCCAAAAGGGGTTGTGTATGTGTAAGTTCAACTTTGCAGCTCCTAAGCAATAGAAATCTTTTGGTAGTGCTGGTTTTATTAATTTTGTCCAATTGCTATCACTAAATAAAATACGTCGAAGCCATGATATTTTTAAACTTTTAGTATATGATTTTATATTTGTCATATTTAAACCTCCATCTTCGTACTTTTGCATCAAAATAGTTCTTTTTATTTTGTCTCTACGATTATTCCATATAAAGTTAAATAACATGGTTTCTATGTCTTTGATAATGGTAGGGGATGGGTCTGGGAGAGCTGTCAACAGATGGGTTATAGTTGGGAGTACTAGTGATTTTATGACTGAAAGTTTTTCATTTTTACCATTTTTGGCGAGAAATTTTCTTCTTCCATTTTCGTCATTGTTGTATTAAACGTTATACCTAGAATGGTAAAGCTGTCATTTTGGATCCATTCAGATTCTTTCATTGAGCCTATCCATACTAGATTTGTTTTATCATAATTAATTTTTAATCCGGATATCAAATAGAACCAATTAAATGTATTTTTGACTGCTATAATAGTTTCTTCGTCATCGTCTAGGAGGAGTGTTGTGTCATCTGCGAATTGTGAAAGTTTGTATTCTGTATCTCCTATTTTAATACCCTTAATGTGTGGGTTGTTTCGAATGGCTATTGCTAGTATTTCTACACAAAGAATAAAAATGTAGGGTGAAAGGGGGGTCTCCTTGTCTACATCCTCGGCCTAGTTTAAAAAATTGTGTAAAGTGGCCGTTTTGGATAATTGTGGAGTTGGCATCTTTATAAAATGGAGAAGGAGTCTTAATACTCGACGAGGTGAAGGTTATAGGAAAGTTAATGTGGAACAGCAAAAATCACAAAATATACGGAGTTTCCCTCACCCACAATGAATTCAGCAGTCTACATGACATCTATCAAACATTGGACCCTCACCAGAAACTGATTCCAGCACAGTACATCTTACAGTTCATATGGCGAGACCTCACATCAGCGTTCGACGTTATTGGGCCCTATTATGCAACTGAAGCTGCGCTTGAATACAAATTCATCATTGCAACACTGACCGAAACAATGCGGATATTCGAGGCACACAAATTTCACATCATCTCATCTGCATTGTGTGTGATGGTGCCAGTCCCAACATGGCTGCTGCCAAATTTCTCTGTACGGGAAGGAGAGGACCCTTCAAAAAGAATATAGATGCTCCAATGTTCAACAACCCATTCCGGCCACAAGCAATGGTGCACATCGTCATATGTCCTTCACACCAGGTGGGCTGAAGCTTGAGAATTTGTCATAACTTATTGTGGGTGCTAACATAATAAGTGTTCTATTTAATGTCACTGAATTTAAGTCATAAATGATACATGTAAAACCAAGATTTCTAACATTTTTCAGCTGAAGAATATGATCAATGCGCTTTACGCTTCACGTCCACAAGGAACGAAATCGTTCGTTCAGGTTGAGACTGGCGAGATGAAGCAAACCCATTTTGGGTGGCAGGCCGTCGAGGACATGTACAAACGTGAAGTCGAAAGGCGAGATAGAAATACACTGAGAATGGTTCCAGGTCTCCAGAAGAGCTACATCAACAGAGATGCGTGGACGAAATTGAATGTTCGCCCAGCTAAGATAATGCAGGTACATTTAGATTTTCACAACGTGGACATTTTCAGTGTTCTATGATAGCAGACTATTATACAACAAAAATGTGTGGTTAAATGTAAAATTTAAAAGTTTATAGTTTCTCTCATGATGTACTTCGAGATAGATGTAACGTGGTCGAAATACAGTGTAGCCCCTGGTACATAACGCGATGGTTGGGGTCCATACAATGTCATCTTGGAATAGTGGGGTTGCACTAAACTGGGGTTACATATAGACGTGGCTATATAAGAGCGAAAAAGGGGGTCCAACGACTCATGGCATTATATCCGAATTCGCGTTTTAAAAATCGGGTCGCGTAAAATCGGGGTTCCACTGTACAAAGTACCAATATGAATTTTTCATAAAATTTCCAGCAAGAACGTGTCCCAGCTGAGCTTCAAACGTATGCTCAACCGGAAATGGGAGAGCAACCAAGGGATTCCTGCAACGTCATGGCTGCCCACACGTACCTTTCGGCATGCAACATGATGTTTGAAAGAGGCTTCCTTTCCCATGAGAAGGTGCTGGGACCCAACTCGCCAGTGGTCGCCAATATTTTATCCGGATACAACTACTTCGAGAAGTGGTTTGATGCTCTTGAAGGTACATTTTCAATCGAAAGTGTTAGCAAAATTACCACTTGAATTTTATACAAGCGTATATATTTATAGAAAAAATGTTGCCGTTCAGTATGTGCAGCACGATAACAGATTTTTAATTTAAAAATGTAATGTTTAACTTACGTGAATTGCTTGTATTATCATATTTAACTTAGGCAGATCTGCCTAACAAGCATGCTAATGGTGATCAACAGGTTTAGGAGATTTTAAACCGACCTCAACAAAGGAGCGTCGCTTCATTGCATGGCAGACCTGGGACTTACTCAG
This sequence comes from Priapulus caudatus, assembly GCF_000485595.1. Classification (NCBI taxonomy): domain Eukaryota; kingdom Metazoa; phylum Priapulida; class Priapulimorpha; order Priapulimorphida; family Priapulidae; genus Priapulus; species Priapulus caudatus. The sequence continues at coordinate 356,751 of NW_014577258.1, read as the reverse complement.
GATAGCAGTGTTTGGCTTTAAAGGATTATGCGAGGACTTCTTCTCCAGACATGGCCAGGAATATTTTTTGTCACCGCTGCGCGTAAACGGTAGTGCAATAGAAAGTTTATTTTCAAGGCTAAAGGCCTACTCTGGGGGCAAATTAACCAGTATTAGTTATCAAACCTCACGCAAGAGCATCATTGTACAGGACCATGAAAAACATCCCAGTGTGGAGGGTTATCGAGATGTACCACTGTACCACGAGTTTCTCGAATAATACAACCAAACCAAACCCCCAACCAAATCAACAGCGGTCCTCTGATCAACTGTCAGGATGGCACCCCCCCATTATAAGCACATTGCCCCATGTCACCCTTAAAGGCATAATAGGCCCATTGATTATACAAAGTTGACGAATGCTACAGTAACTGGCACCTTCTGTAGTTAATAAGTACATTACCTTATAGTCAAACGCGTATTATACAACTCCTGATAGTATGTATACAGTAAAACTCGCATGTTATAAAGTCGACACTTTTCGGACCAAGGGCCCGTTTCACGAAGCTAACATGTAAAAATGTTCACCATCTTAAGGATATCCTTAAAAGTCTTGTATGGAGCCTAGACATTCTGATTAGTATTTCTGATGACGACTTACAAATGGGAAATTACTATTGCTTGTATTACATGGGACCTGTCCGAGGGCGACGACTTGCACATAATGACGGCTCATAAATGATCTTGATCTTGATTATATACTGCGTCGACCGCGTATTCGCGTATTATGACGCAGGTGAGCATGGTGAAGTTAGGCACTCCCGGCTGTGACCTCGACACAGATGGCGTCGATTGCACTCTGTGTGCAGGCATTCCAATCCACGATGGTCCATGGAAAGAATGAGTTTTTGAATTCCTCTGTTGAGGTTCTAATGACTGCCAGTTTGTTGTCGTTTTTTCCCTAGTGCGCGATGGACCCATTCTGATATACAGACTTTGGGGATCGCGGTACTTCCAGAGAGAATTTTGTTAAGAAGCTTGAGTCGCTTCTCTTTACGACGTAGTTGCAGGTTCGGCCAATTAAGTGATTGTAACATTGCAGTTACGCTATTGGTTCTGCCATAATCGTTGCAGACGAATCTAGCTGCGCGGCATTGGATCAGTTCAATTTTTTCTGTCTCTTAAAATGTGGGTCCCAGACTGTACAGCCATTTACTCTAGCTTAGACCGAATTAGCCTGCCCAGGCTCTCCGACTGTTACACGTCGTAGGAACTTCTCGCCAACGTAGTGTTAAGCGTGAAGGGAACTTGTGGCTAAGACCGAATGAGAGATTTGTATGCTGTGGCTTTCATGACGGCATGATAACTTGGACGGGGCTATTCAGTATTCCAATGAATTTACTATGAGAGAAAATCGGGACTTTCACTTCCATGGCGACTTATACAAATTGACGAGTTAGAATATGACGACTTATGCGAGTTTTACTGCATAATATAGCCATACTGCCAATGTCCACTTCCAATGAGGCTAAGCCTATTTTATTACTACCTTAGTACCTACTACTACAGTACTAGTACTTAGTACTAATAATATTTAATAGTAAATGTAGGTACAATGTTCAAACCACGCAAGTATTAGTATCACTAATGCTATATAATAACTTAAATAAGACAGACAAGCTAGATAACTAATTAGACTAAACAAGCGTAAATAAAGGAAGCAAATAAGCGATTGAAATCGCAATCAAGCAGCTGAGCTATGGCATCGCATCGAGTAATGTTTACGTTGTCACAGAAAATTGTCTGCGCGGAAATATTCGTGTGTGCGCCGAAATCCCTGTACAAAACTGACATGAGCCCTAAACATTCTTAGATCAATTGAAATGTTAAATAATATAAAAAACAAACGAAACGAAAGCCAATTAGGAAGTTACGAAAGGGCCTGGGCTCTCGTAATGTTATGAGGATATTTGCGAGGATTTTTCGTGCTGATTACATTACGATGTTTCTGTCAACGGTTTACGAGTGGAAGTTAATGGTAAGACTAATGTTGCGACTAATTTTGTTTCTGACAACGGCCCCCAGATGAGTAGGTTGTCGTTTAGCTCTTTAGGTTGTCGTTTTGCTCTGTGCTCCATCACCCACGCGAACGAGCGCACGCGCGAATGTATGGAGCGGGGTTATGAGGTGCTGGAAGTGTGCAGAGGTACAGAGTTGCGAGAGCGCAGAGCATATTGGGTAGTGTAGTTGTCGTGTCGTAAGTCTATGACAAAAGTATTAAGGTATATGTTGTGTCAGATAATGCATCCAATTTACAGGCTGCATGTCGCTTGCTCCCAGAAAACTTTACCTCTTTAAAGTGTATTGCTCACACACTGCAGCTTGTGATAAAGGATGGGTTGAAAGAGTTTACCGGTGCACAAAATGTAATTTCAAAGTGTCAAAACATTGTGAGCCATTTTCACCACTGAGCAAAAGGAGATGCAGAAAACAATGAAAATGCCTGAGCTAAAACTAAATTCTCAGTGTGAAACACGGTGGAATTCTTATATTATATGATGGAGAGGATAGTGGCTCTGCAGAAACCCTTGAATGCTGTTCTTGCATTAGTAACCAAAGTGAACAACTTACTAGCCCATCAGTGGAAAACAGCTGAGGAGTACGTGCATGTGCTGCGACCTTTTGAGAATGTGACAATGATTATGTCAGCAACAAGATATTCAACCTTATCACTCGTCATACCTGTACTGTGAAGAGATGAAAATTTCAGAAATGAGCACATTTGGAGAAACCATAATTAACTAGACAGAGTGCACTGACCTCCGCCAGCGACATACGGCATACGCCATACGACTGACGAAAACACAAATAACCCACGATACACACATGTACTGACATGTACACGCTCCTGCTCAAGCAAGCACTCGTTGGCTTGCTGACTCGCTGGCTCGCTGGGTCGACGCGCTAATATCAATCCCGCTAGTATCAATCGCGCGAACACACGAACACACAAACACTAGACTGGTACCCGGTCCCACCTCTCGGCTTAGCTACTCAATGGGGGAATCGAGGTGGGAGTGAGTACCAGTCTAACGCAAACACACGAGAGCGAAAACATAACCTCCTCCAACTCCGTTGGGCGGAGGTAAAAATATCAACAAGCGATCGATGGCCAAACTATGAATCCAACAGACTGTTCTACAAAGCGACGTTGGTTGATCCTAAAGCACCTTGCCCTAAAGCTAGCCCAGAAGTCAGATATAGCCTGTTTGGCAAAGATGACCTTACCTTGCATCCTGCTCTGCCGCTGACCCTCCACATGCTGCATTTGTCGTCAGACTCCTCTTCCTCGCACACTCCACTCGTCGTCTGGAGCGGTCGGTCCGTTGGCGTAAAAATCGCGCCTTCTCTTTCTTTTCCATGGTGAGTGCAGCCCGAGCGCCAGGTCCACCTGTACACAGGCCGGCGCCGAGTTCGTCCAGGATGCGATGGATTGAGTTGCCGAGGCATGACGCCTGATGCAGGGCCATTCGGACATTTCTGCAGAATGTGAAAGAACCGCCAAACTTTGAAGTCACATTACAAAGGACTGTTGCACTTATTGGCCACGGTAGTTACATAGTTGTGTTCAGTGGACTATAGAGGGCAGAACGAGCCAAAATGGAGGTCAAGGAGGCGTGAAGTTTGTGAAATGTGAAAGAAGTGAGAAGTGATTGACGAAAATCGCGTAAGGGAGTTTCCCCCCTTCATATCACTAGTGACACTACAATGGCGACACAGAACAGCTGGCCCAAAAAAAATTTGGGGGGCCACCAGAAATTTATCTGGGCCACCAGAAATGGCCCTGCGTCAGGCGTCATGCCTCGGCAACTCAATCCATTTCTTCGGGCCCAAAATGAAAAGTGGTAGCCCAATTTCCCATTGGTATTTCTACCATGACGTACAACAGTACATGACTTTAGGCCCTACAAACTTGTCATATTGGACACAAAGCCACATTTGCATGCATGGTTCGAATTTTGGCTGAAAATCTAGTGGACAGCAGGACCACCAACTTCAGAAAGCCGGTGGTCCTGCACAAAAGTTGGTGGTCCGCTTATTTACTAGCAGTGAGTAAAAAAATGGTATATAAAAATAACCATTGGCATAAACAGCATACATGTAACATAGAGTTGGTCAAATAATATATTTCAAGCTCAATATTATGTCTCAATGTCAGAGGAGCTTCTGGGAAAGGTTTTACTTTCGTTTTTCTCCTCCCCAGTCCTGGGTAGATTCATAGATTTCATAGATCATTTCATAGATCAGTTCATAGATCATAGATCATAGATCAGTTCATAGATCAATGCTGCCGCACATCCGCAAAGTTACAAGTGCCTAGAATCTTGAAGTATATATACAGTTTACATTGCTTCTAGATATCTAACTGAATTAAAATAGTCCACTTTTCTACGTAAAGAAAAGTGACGAATTCAATTAACAGCTTTGATTACGTCAAGAGCAGATAAAGAAGGAGAGCGTACAAGGGTAAAATGCTGAAACCATGCTGCAGTATTAGTCGAATTTATTTTGATATTAAAAGATTGGTTTTGAAAATTTTAGTGAGATACCTACTTGCGGTATTTCTTGCGTGAACGAACTTGAATTTACAAACTTCAAACAGCGCCACCAGCGCCAGTCAGCGGGTTGGTCCCTAGCATTCGTAATAGAATGTTTTATAGCCCTGCGGCAACTGTACGCGGGCTATAGTACTAGAGCTACGTCGTTCCTAACGTAGCCATAATGTACGTAATGTAACCCTAAACCCCCATAGCGTTAACTGTAACGTAACTGTAACGTAACTGTAACGTGACTGTAACGTAACTGTAACGTATTCCTAACACCGCTTCTGCCTCTTCGCGTCTGCTGCTATGTGAGTGTCGTGCGTGCGTCGCTGCGACGGGTGGCGGTGCGTGCTGTGCGTGCGTGCGTTGCGTGCTGTGTGTGTGTGTGTTGTCTTGCCATGATGTAAACACTAAGTAACCCCCTACCCTAACGTGGAAGGCCAAAACAAAATACAGGTGTGGTTACGGTTTCTCGACCGACCCCTAATTATTTCCAGCGAGCGACCTAAACATTTTATTGTCAATTTCTTTAAAGTAAAATAAAAATAAAAAAATAAAAAAATGAATTTAACAGTTCTGCTTCAAAAGGCACAACGCAATCCTTCGGACATGTGTCGTAAATAAAATGTTTTCCCTACCTACCTACCCTATTTTTTTCGGCATGTAACGCTAACCACACATATATTTTGTTTGGCCTAAACTGTAACATCCCCCCCCACCCTCACCCTGAATATGCTGTAACATTACATTATTCCCAACACTCCTACCATAACATAACTACCACTTAACATTACCCCCCCCCCCCACCCTCACCGTATGATAACCGTAGTGAAACCCTAACCTCCCTCAACCTTACTTCAGTGTAAAACATAACGGTTAATCTAAGCTTCTGCTGATTAAAGACACCCTCTGATGCAGAATCGAATGGGTGCGGCTTTCTTTTTGTAATGACGAAAATACCGGATAGATCAGCTACGGCGTGCGGTTAATCCGTCTACATCTCCTGCTGCAACTGCTCCCCGCGGTTATAATAGTTTACCGTCGCACACAGCGCGCGTATCGAGTCGTCGTCGCGGCGGCGGT
>NW_014577258.1:328766-347741 GCF_000485595.1 Priapulus caudatus | reverse complement strand
AGTAGGTATCTCAACTAAAATTTTCAAACATCTAATATCAAAATAATTTTGTAACAGCTGGAAAGAGCATGAAAATACAAGATAAATGATACCAGAATCAACCTTCTACCTTTTCTAGTTTTGGCGATACGGCCATTTGAAGATTTGAAAATGTGACAAAAAAACGCTTAAAATTGGGCATATCCCATATGTCCATTTTCCCAGGTCTATATATTCGGCACGAATTAAGCTAAATACCAAATTCTGATAGATTTCAAATGGCCTAACTCCTGTCTACAGGTTTAATTTTTTTCAAGAGTGTAGGTTCTTTAACTTCCGAGAAAATTCCCTCCGAAAATAGAAATTTGTGATATTTCGGCTTCGTCCAAACGATACCCAAAAGTGAGAACAAATCTAAATTTCAAATTGTTATATTTCCTTTATTATGAAAGATATCATCTTAATTTTTGTTGCAGAATCGTTACATACATGTTGACTGTTGATTTACATAATTCAACCAAGTTTGACTTTAATAACCTTTCTATAAAATTCACATAAGTTTGGCTTTTTTTCATTTTTTCATTTTTGCGAAGTCATTGGTAGTTGAATCATTCCCTAAAGATTCAAGATAAAAATATGTTTATTTGTGCATAGGACATATATATACATAGTGTACAACAGCATATATGAGAATAACAGGTGATATTATATCATTTAACAGATAAACCATAAAGCACGGGGGGCATAACCCCGCAGGTGCAGGTATGAAAATAGAAGAAACGAGAAAAAAATCTAATCTGCTTAGAAGTTAGACTAGAGCTGGGTAGCTCTTCTTAGAGCTTAGAACTGCTTAGAGACTCTGCTTAGCTCTCTTAGCTTTGCTTAGACTACTGTTTAGTCTGCTAGTACTAGCTAGCTACTACTACTACTACTACTACTACTACTACTAGTACTACTACTACTAGAGCTAAGAACTGGGAGCTAGAACTAAGACTCAAGAGCTAAGACTAGAGTTAAGCGCGAAGAGTAGAGCTGCTTTTCACATATTTCCTTCACTTCAAGCGCCCAAACTTAGCCTTTCTGTTCAAATTATACACCCAGGATAAATTCAGCACGTATGGTTTGATATATATATTTACTCAAATACTCGCGAATTGACTGTAAAACATCCTCTAGCAAACATGTTTCACTAGTTTCTTTGGCAATTTCGCTCTGGTTGATGTAGACTGGTACCCGTTCGCCACCTTCACTCTGGCAAGTATCTTTCGCTACACAGACGCGTTAGTGTAGCGTGTGGAACTGTCGATCGGGTGCCAGTCTATGGTTGATGCCGCCGCCCTCCATGCTTGCTGCAAGTCATATTTAGCTCGGTCGCTAACGCGCGATGTAAACAACGCAATCGCAACATGGTGCAACGAATTCTAGACATAATAACGATTAAAATGATACCAAAAACATGTATTTTTATTTATTGGTATAACTTTTACAGGATTTTGAACATTTTAGATCGAATTTTCAGATATTAAATAAAATATTTGGGAACTATAATGAGGGAGAGGCCAGATGGGCTACGTCGCAGTGCATGTGTTTGTAAAGTAACTGTGAGTTTTTGCCTGGAAGATGTGTGGCTTACAGGCTGGAGAACAGCTCTCCTAATTGAGCGGCAGGCCTGTAAGCTGACGTAAGGGTAAGAGATGTGAAGTGCTTAGGCCCTATTCCTGTCATTGGCAAGATAGTTGTGCTGTACAAGAGTGGCTACAATGGACGTATGTATGGAGCTTACCATCTTGTAATCTGAGAGACACGCCTTAAACGTATGCGCGCATCGTCGTGGCAACTTTCATGTACGATCCCCAACGAACATTCTTTTGAGAAGGTTCTGATACCATCCCCTGTGCATGCCACTGTTCGGCAGTGTGATGTGAAAGCACATTTGGGGCGTAAAAGCAGAGTTGTACTCAGAATCCAACACTGGAACGCACCAACAGAGTCACCCGCAGTAGGACGTTAGATTGAGCGCTGTCGCTATGGCGGCACTTGTATAGAAATGAATTGTCTCCGCACACATATGTTTCATGATTTGGCTGTTTTCCGCAGTCTCTATTTATCAGCATAAAACTGTTTCTGTTCGTCATACTTTCGCCCCCAGGAATTTTACTGCGTCTATTCGCAATGCGCGAGAGAGAGAGTTCCTGGTCACTGATAGCTTTCCGCCATTACACACGGGGACTGGGCATTCCTCTCCTTAATCAATAATAAATGATGGTTAATAATAATACAAGTTGTCAGTACTGAGAACCTACCAGTAGTACCAGTAGTACAATAATACTAGAAGTACATTAAATGTAAAGCCAAACACAGATAGGTTAGGCAACGGCCGAGTCTATGGTTCTGTGGAGGAACTGCCCTGAGTGAATCACTCAGGGCGGTTTGCCTTGGTGCGTTTTCAAAGAGACTGAGAAGCTTCGCAAAGAAACTACTGGGTTATTCTCAGAGCACGTGGCGGAGCACGAGAGCCTTTTCTCTGCTATCTGAACTTACTATGTATCGACAATACTCTGATATTGAATTAAACTATTTATAGATAGGTATGCGGCGCACACTAAAATTCTTCAAAGAGCAGATGCTATATCAAAATATTTTTGTAAACAGAGACTGAGAAATAATAAAACGGGAAAAGTTTATTAATTCGACTAATACTGCAGCATGGTTTCAGCATTTTACCCTTGTACGCTCTCCTTCTTTATCTGCTCTTGATTACGTGCGTGTCAGCTGTCACTGGTCGTGCCCTCACTCCTCACGGTAACCCAGGCCTGCGACATATATGAACTTATTGTTATGCGGTCATAAAAACACTGGGCTACGCTACATGCTGCAATCGATTTCTTAGACTGTCGCGAGGTTTTGTTCGTGTGGCGAATCATGATTGGAGGATGTTTTGGATACCCCGTCTATGTTCAGGAATGGAGCATATTAGAATGCGCTCCCATTTACAAGTCTGTCCAAACTGCCGTTGCGATAACCGTAGTATTTCAGCGTAATATGAGGGGGAAAAGTGCTGGTCAGGAGCACAGGCACTTGGATTAGCTCAATAAAAAAAAAAAGGTAAATAAACACTAAATGTACAAAAGTCTTAATGTTTCTCTACTCTATTTTGCTATAATCACCTGTAAATGCCGGTCAAATGCTCATTTGCAACACACAAGTACACCGCACGCCCGCCCTGTGCTGCGTGCACAAACAACATGAATAAGAGAGCAGGTAGGAAAGTGCGATTGAAAAATTCGTTCAACGCTCGCTTCATTTCACATGATCACAAAATGAAAACACATCCAACAGCTCCCATCTTGGTATATATGTGTACATAAATGTTCACTTGTTCGAATTATAACTCTGGCCTTTGTTCTTACCTACTCCCGCCAAAGATATCTCATAAAATCCTGCAGGAAATGTTCTCTCCGTGAAAATGTAAAGAAGACGGTATCATCCGAAAACCCCTAATGGCGCTACTTTCGATCGATCACTGTAGTCGTGAGTGTGTGACGTCATGCCCGCACGCATTGTGTTTGGCTTGGCGGGTCTCGAAACGGAGCTCGGAGGCAGGCAGCAGCTCATCCCGGCATGCAATGCGCCCCATTACTCAGTATCATTGCCCCCCCCCACTACGTATAAACAGCTAGACATCTCGTCCTCTACATTTTCACGGAGAGAACATTTCCTGCAGGATTTCACGAGATATCTCTGGCTGGAGTAGGTAAGAACAAAGGCCAGAGTTATAATTCGAACAAGTGAACATTTATGTACACATAGATACCAAGATGGGAGCTGTTGGATGCGTTTTCGTTCTGTGATCGTGTGAAATAAAGCGAGCGTCAAACGAATTTTCCAATTGCGCTTTCCTACCTGCTTTCTTATTCATGTTGTTTGTGCACACAGCACAGGGAGGGCGTGCGGTGTACTTGTGTGTTGCAGATGAGCATTTGACAGGCATTTACAGGCGATTATAGGGCCGCTATGACCGCATTATTACAGGTGATTATGACCGCATAAAATTTTTAGTTTTTATGTGATACAGGTAGTGATAATGTACATTATGAAAACACATAATTTTCCCATTATATCGCAATATACACATCCAATGATGTATTCAATAAATTCCGAATTTCAACAACCGCTGGAGGGGAGCAGACTGCAATTTCAGGCAATCGACAAATCGAACGCCTATGGTAGGATACGCAAGCGTGAGGATGCACAGATGGACTCAGCATGCGAGCGATTAGGCGCGCGGAGCGACGCTCGCGCGAGTATCGACAGCACTGTCGCGTAGGCAAAGTGTTACTTAATGTACGGAAAGGTAATTAAGTGGGTGTCTGCGTCGCTGCTGTTTCTTGATTTACGCGAGTTTGCATTACGCGAATTTGCAATAGCGCATATCACCTTAATAACAATTTAGATAATAATAATAATCTATCATTATTCACTCCGGACTATATTATATAATATAGGCCTATATATGGATTGATGGATGGATGCATGGATATAGATGGATGAATGACGCCAAGTAGTGAGTAATAACGCTGAGCAGTGCAGAAAACTACTGTTACGTTCTATACCTGTGTGAAATGACTCAGTATTTATTATAGTATTTTCCAGGAGAGAGATTAGAGATAGCATATTCATAAAAATGCATAGTCTAGTATATCACGTTATACCGAATATTGATGAATAAAACTTGTACTCGCTCATGCTCAGTAGGCCTATTTATCAAACTAAATATTGCTGAAATACTGTAGATTGAAAGTAGAGCGCACACATTCAAAATACCCCGTGTTATGTAAATAATGCGATTAAAAAACGTTCAGAATGCGAAAATCGGGAACGTCGATCACGTAGTCACTGGGACGGAGAGCAAGAAGCACCACTAGCTATTACCGGCAAGCAAGGGTACCAGAGATTGTTCCCGGATACGACAGATAAGGTCACTCACTATACGGGGAAGGGTTTAACTCACATTGTGAGTAATAATAAATTACGCAGTAATAAATCATAATGATAGATGTGCATGAGCAATCATGTCGACATTGTAATTGACATTTTATACAAGCTGATCAGAAGCGTAGCCAACCCATTTTTCCTGGGGAGTAAAGCAATGTACATGATGTGTTCTGGGAAGGTCACCGCCTTTGACCATGTATTGCATCTACTTTTTTTCTGGGGGCAACGGCCCCTGTGCCCCCACCCCGGCTAGCTACGGCCCTGCCCATGATAATATTTTGGGTTATTCGTGTCTCCAAGAAGGGCACAGATCATTAAACCAAGCGCAGGCAATACGACTGCATATTTTTTCATAGATCGCTGCCCGACGAGTTACTGATTTTTCCCCGATGGAGGGCAGAGCTTTCGAATGGATATGTAGCCCCCCCCCCCGCCGCCGACCCCTTCTAAGGTCACCCCGCTAGCCGGCTCGCTTTCGTTAGCATCGTATATCATTGTTTGCTGTGGGTTTATTACAGTGTGTTTATGTGTACAGCCTAGCTCCCTTCAAATTTCTCTAATATTTATATATTCGCACATTCCTAGTAGGCGCGGGGGAGGGGGGCACTCCTAGGCTAAATGTCCGGAACCTACATTCCTATTAGGGCTGAGGGCTTTGCTCTCTTTACAAATCTTCGCGATCCCTAAAAATTCTTAAAAAAAATATGGTCGTTGTTTTATAAAAAAAAAAGGTTACCTTTTCGAAAATCAAGTCCTGATCATTTGTGCGTGCATTCAATTTGCATTTAAATGTGTAGGCCCCCTACACGTGTTTTACGTAAACGCATAGTAATTGTGTTTTAGTTTAGTGAGATATTATAAAGAATACTGTAATATATAAAACAAATATAACATGTATTATAACACATCACACATGTACATAAAAAGCTACTATGTATGTCGTCGCTGTCATTGCAGGCCATGCAGACTACATATTAGAACACAACGTCTTGCAACACTTAGTTTTCAGTTGTTTGTTAAGGGTGGGATTATTTCAAATTAATGCAATGTACTTACAATAGTTTAAAAATTCAAATCAATATAAAGGTTCATGAATAGATGCTTAAGTTACAAAGCTGCTGAATAATTCATTAAATACTTGAAAGGATATTAGAAATATATATCCTACCGTCTACAATACTGGAAACGATCGCAATTTCAGAACTGCATATATGCCCATAGGCAAAACTTGTTTATTAACGACACGACTCATCTAATATAGTTGATATTTTTTTAAATAACCTGAACTCCTGTTTTAAAATCCCTTTAAAAAACGTGCTAAAAGCTTATATACTATACGCAATCAGTGCATAAACATATATCAAAACCCTAAAGGTTGCATGTTGATAACTATCTACTAGTTTGTACAAGCACACCAGGAGTGAATAAAAACAGCGTTTATACTCTCATTAACATTATATTTATAATCTCTATATGGTGCGCTCCTGATAATTATGACCAACAAAATTTCAGGAATGAATAAAAAACGTTACGCGCTCACTCCTGAGCATATCTATAAACTACAGCCCATGAGTATGAGAATGGAAGCGATGTATCAAATCTATATGATATTACAATACGCGTGTCGAACTATGGCTTCCATCCTAGTGGCTATATAATATATATATAATATATATAATATAATATATATATATATATATATATATACTGTACATATATATATCAGGAGTGAATAAAAGCAAGGATGTTTTTTCTTTATTGCTGATATGTCATTGGTCATCGAGCTCACAATATAGAGATGGTAAATATGTATAAGAATAAAATACAATGTCCATATTATATCTATCTCCTGATCGTATCCAGAATGCAATATTTTTTAACTTTGTGAAAATTTCATTTCCGTGGTGAAACAAAATCAATGATGATCACACTCATATTTGAAATAACATTTCTGGGTATAAATCAAAGCATAAGTTTAGTTAAGCAGAACAGGTACGTATAATTTAAACTTGTGCATAAATTATCCGTTCACCCTAACTTACATGCCGCATGGCACTTTAGAGATGCTAAAATGTGTTTAATTTAACCCCAGCAAAATAATATTTCATGGCGCATGAATACAAATTATTTAGTTTTGCCACAGATATATATACAAACATGTGTTGGTATATTGGTGCATTGTATATACGTCTCTCTGTGTGTGTGCGTGTGCGTGCGTGCCTTCGTGCGTGCGTATGGGTTTACGTAGTATAGAATATTTTAGATAGGTAAAATAATTCATTCTAAGAGGGACAGTTACAACTCCTTCATGTCACAACAGGCACGTGTCAATAACACTACCGTTTCTCTTAAGAAACAATTATAAACAAGTTTGACTGTATCATAAACGTATGTACAGTCACACCTATAAATAAGGGTAACTCAAGAATATCCCCCAAGTGTCCGTTATAGACAGGTCACTGGTGCCCGTTCTATAGAGGTGGAATCACCGAATAACAGCTATTCCAGAATACTACTAACTTTTCATTATAGACATCCATTCGGAAGTGGTGTCTGCCAACATCTAGGTTTGATTGCACATACGTGTTCGTGCTATTCATTCGGTCCTTTCGGTGACCAACAGAACGTCTGCTAAGCCACTAATTGTAGCACCTGCTTACTTACTCACTTTAGTGCACAGTTAAACTGACTCCAGCACAACGCTAACTTTACAGACTATTTTGAGTTGCCTACAATTTAGTAATTAGCTTTCGTACGTAGCATTGTACACAGACTGAAAATAATTTCATTTTTCGTTTTAGAAGGAAAACATTAACGTGATGTATATCATGGGCAAAGTCCCTTATTACTGTGTCTCTCGATAACTGCCTGCCAGGGTGCATGTACTTCATCCATCAATGGGATGAATGACGACTCCTACATTATATTTATAAAACACAACTTATGTCATGTTTTCCTTGTTAGTGGATCACTATTGGTACATACAGGCCAGAACACACAATTACAATTAAACGACGATGTCCATAATACGTAATAAATCGTGTGGTAAAATATATAAAACGTCATTTCATTTCCAACAAAGTATTACTAAAGCTCAAATGATGGAGACCAAATTATTTCATATTAAAATTTACTGTATTTTTGTAACCATCGAACTGCTCGTTAGTTTTAATTAACATCGAACACTCAATATATATCCAGATGAGACGGGATACTAGAGAAGCGTTGCCGAAAGGAGATGTTGATCCCAATTGCGCTGAAGCGCAGATCTTTCGCGCAGTTCCGCGGCAAGGCGCACGCGACCGCGGGAACGTCCTACGACAGTATGCAGCGCTGGCAGTTTTATATTAAAGTTACGAGAGGGTCTGAGCTCTCGTAATGTTATGAGGATATTTGCGAGGATTTTTCGTTCTCGTAACCTTACGATGTTTCTGTCAACGGTTTACGAGTGAAAGTTAATGGTAAGACTAATGTTGCGACTAATTTTGTTTCTGACAACGGCCCCCTGGTGGGTAATCGTCCGGGTGGGTAATCGTCCTGGTGGGTAATTGTCCGGTGGGTAATTGTCCGGTGGGTTATTGTCCAGTGGGTAGTTGTCCGGATGAGTTATCGTTGACCGTAGCCAAATGTTGACAGACGGACGGACGGACGGACGTACGACGGAAGACGACCCATGGCAATAGCTCAGCTTGACGATGTCAAGATGAGCTAAAAATGATCACTCACTCCCTTGGCTATGCGTATGATGCCCGATTGACTAATTTTGAGTGCATCAGAAACCAGGGTTCTCCCTACGTTGCGCAAATGGGCCGCGCGCGCCCCGTTTGGGGAAATTCCCCCTGTTTCAATTGTTGCGCCCCGTTTAAATTACCTCCGCCCCGATTAAATTCCACCACAATAAAAGTTTGACAGCGCGGGAATAGATCGTCAAGAATTCCCATTCGACCAGGACACCCGACTCGTGTATTTTTACCGTACCACGCATGCACTGCAGACAACACACAAATACAAACAGCCAACCTGTCCCAAACCCAACACTAACTGTACACCGACTCGACTATCTTATATATATACAAGAACCCCAAATACCGTCTAGATGGTGTGGTGGCGATTTTACGCATTAATTAGTGGTACGGTAAAAAAACACGCCCCCCGGACCCTCTAGTTTCCCCTCCCCCCTGTTTCAATTTCATCTTGGGGAGAACCCTGGAAACCATTGTTAAATAAATCGATGGCGGACTCACTTATATTAGTTACTCTAGTCGGAGTAGTGATTAGTTGTTTTAGATCCTATTGCTAGCAGTAGGCCTAATCTAAATAGTTCTGCATTCGTTTTTGTGAAAGCAAGTTGATATACAGCAGTGTTAGAGCTTTAAAATAAAAACCACTCGCCAAACTGGGCGAGTGAGTCAATAAGTTAACTCGCCCAACCGGAATCTGTACTCGCCCAAGTTTTAAAACACAAATGCTTGTCAAACTATAGTGGAAAAACACAAAAACTCCATTAACTACACATGTAATTCATTGATCACGTTTCTCAAAAACTCAAGGCACATCTCCTCTGAAAGTTCGTGTTTTCATTTTCATTTAATTTACTTTGATTCTCAGGCTGCTTTGCCCCATCAATGAAACGCCACGTTACGCCAATTTTATTGACTTGTTAAAGTGATTACGTCACCGCAAATAGTAAAAAATAAAAAAAATATTTCCACTTTTTCACAAAATATAAGTAATTCTGTTTACATTTTATGGTTAAATTGCTGCATTATACTTCCTATTTTACTATATTGTTCGATGTGAACATACACTCGTGACCCATACATCGCCCATAGCAAGCAATTAATGTTAGACAACATTAATTCAAATCGTCCAGGTTTTTTGGATTTTTAACTAGTTGAGAAACAATCTTATCAAGTAAGAATTTGACGATTTGTTTAGTCCCGTTAGTTCTTACTTTTAATGTAAAAAAATAGGAATTTTTTTTTACAGATTTTACCATAGGAAATTCGTGACGTAATACCTTTAACACCAAGGCAAACCAGTAGTAGCGGCGTCGCTACACTACCCACGATGCGTACAGGGCAAGAAATTAGCCAAAAGGTGAACAGGACCACCCAAAATTTTAGCAGGCCCTTAGACAAATGGAACAGGCACTTACAAGTTTGAACAGGCCCTTAATTGTGTTCAATTTATTCCATGATTAATAAAAGTATTAGCTTTGTGTTTATTAGGCATAGCAGGCTTGCCACACGTTTTTAATGTAGCAGGGTAAACCAAAAAAGTAAGCGGCTGTCTGCTGCCGCAAGCTGCACCCGAACAGCAAAGCTGCGAGGGGGTTGGTTCAGGAAGTGGATCCTGATAAGGGGCGTCAGGATATTTTTTGAAAATTACACCTCGCAGATGCAATTTCCTGCACTCTGAGGCAGCATTATTAAACAATCTTCATCACAAAAATATCACTTGAGTTGAGTATTTTAATCTTTGGGGGACACCAAAGACTAAAATACTTACTCAAATTCCTGAGGGTTGAACTGCTCAGTCGCTGTCACTGTATTTGTGCAGGTACAATGCTAAGGCAAAGGAATGTGGTTAATAAGTTAATCTATCTGCCAACTGAATAGCTAACACGGCCTCGACGCTTGATTATTTTCAGATCAGATAAATATGTATATAGACAGATAGATAGGTAGATAGATATATATAGATAGAAAGATCTATATATAAGATATAGAGATATATATAGATATTATACACTTCTGATATTACAGTATTATTATACATGGAAAATCGTAATGAAATTCACACGTTATTTTTGCGTGACGGAACGATCATTGCGTGTTATTCCCGATTGCAGCTTTTTCCTCAATTCCAGGAAATAATTTTTCTGTCGTCCTCTGATCCTAGCGGGGCCCACCCCCCCTATAATGAACATGCCCAATGCGACTTTTAGACAATGCTGCACTCCCCCCCCCCCCGTGCATCAATCTATATGCTACCCCAGGTAGGTGCCACGCTGTGTTGGCGCTGCACGCTTTCGCTGGCTGCTTTTTTCGGCGACCTTTGATAATATAAGGTTAGGATGTCGTGGGATAGCTGCCCTTCACAATCACTGGAACTGTTTTTCATCAATGTTTGGATATATAACGTAAGGAACAAACATTTGATCATAAGTTTTAGACAATTATTTTTACTCGCCAACATGGGCGAGTCATGCAGCTTTAGCTTTTACTCGCCCCATATTGTTTTCACTCAACATTGGCGAGCGGACGAGTGCCAAGCTCGTTCGCTGTACAGTGACACAACAGTGGAAGTGTAATGTAGGGGTAGTATTTGTGAATGTGCGTTCATATTATTTTCAGTTTTTACCGACTCTGTCCTAGCTCTAGTAACTATAGCCCGCGTACAGTACCCTGCGCGTAGCCTGCGGCAACTGTACGCGGGCTATAGTTACTAGAGCTAACTCTGTCCCAAGTGCCTGTACTGTACTGTAGCTCTAGCCTAGTAGTAGTAGTACTAGTAGTAGTACTAGTAGTACTATAGCCCGCGTACAGTTGCCCTTGGCCATTGCCGTTGCCAGCGGCAGTAAATGTACGCGGGCTATAGTTACTAGAGCTCAAAAGTGCCTGTGGCTGTGGTATTGTATTGGTAATTAAATTCGTAACTAAACAAACTCCAACTTGAACTTCCAATCATTCCTCGCCCACTTACAAATTGAAACGCAACCGCCTGTGACCTGAAAGTGAAACACCTTACCTGAACCAGTAATTACTTAAAATGAGTCGCTTAATTTAAATTAGCAGTAATACTGTACAATTACTGACTTACAACTTGCGTGTTCAGAAAGTACCAAAATGGTGGAAAAACAAGAACTAAAAGTAAAAGTAAAACGAAAACTTACCTTTCATTTCACGCGGCAAAACTGACAGCGTGCACACCAAAGTAATGACGCGTGCACGCGTATGACGCCCCTCCGTGTCTCCGCCCATAATGCTACCGTACCACCATCTATCGCTAACAATATTCTATAAAAGCATTAAAAGTTTTGAATTTGTAATGTTGTTTTAAAAATGATATCTATGGTTGTGTTTCTATAGCCGTATAGATAGATGGATAGATGGATGGATGGATGGATGGGCCGGGAACCGCAGTTTGTCGATCTGGCGTTGCACAGCGTGTCGTTCAGGTCGGAGGTATGTGCTACCATCGGGTACTTCCGCAGATTGCCCGGAATCTCTGACGGGGCGTCGGAGCACGGGGGGATGGCAGCACGCACAAAGGGTCTTGCGCGACAGGTAGTCGAGTGGCAATGGCCGTTTGGACTAGCCGGCCACGGGTGTGAAGGGGGCTGTGCTGTCGAGCGCGGCAGGTCGTGCTGGCACTGGGGCCGGAGTGTGCATACGAGAAAGCGTTGGTTGCCTCGTATGCGGGTGGTAGTGAGACGGTTTTTCGGTTGAGCAGTACTGGCTAGCTCAGTTATGTTTCGACTGTCCCTTTATGGGATGCTAAGGCACAATGTATCTCGTCAAATCGGGCCGGCGGCTAGGTCTGGGTTTACTAAGAATTATGGTTTCTTATTGTGAATGTGAGAGGTTGAAGTACTTATGTTTCGTCGTCAGTTGAACGTCAGTTGTACCGGATCAAGTCCTTGTTTTAGATGTGCTTGTGGACGCCTACCTTAACCCCGCTATTTAAAAAAACATTGTACACGTCGCAACTGTGAGTATGTGAGCGACGAAACAAGCTTCTCAAATCTTTTGCGCAGGCTCGAGGGGTGCCGCGCTTTATCATTATTAAAAAGCTAGTGATCACAACTGGAATCTAACTCTTTTGCATGCATTTCTATGCATTATGCAAGCAGCATTTCATATCTTCAAATCTGCTACACAATAGAGCTTCTTAGCCACATACCCTGCGGTCATGACTTCAGCAGGCCTTGCCAGTTTCTCGTAGACGACGAGAATTTGTGTTACTTTCTTGCGCGGGTTTTGATTTACACTACTGCTTTGCAAAACATGAAAACGGGGAATCTCGCGTGGCTTGCTGTAGGCGATAGCTAGATAGCTGCCTGACTGTCCTTAAGATTCATCTTAATAGGAATGTCGTTGAGTCGCGGGAGACGTTTGTGAAAGTGAAACTTAGCAGTGTGACGTGGTTTCCCGCCACGGGCTTTCGTGAAACACTCTATATAAGGATGTCCTAAACCTCTTTTACCCATTCCTAGCTACGAGCGCTTCGTGACGGGCCCCGTCAGCAAGTCAGTCTTAGGGGAGCATAGACATCTGTTGTTAGTTTGTTCCGAGGGGAATTTGATACGTGGGCTGTGAGATAATGTTAACTCTTGCAGTGAAAATTGATTTGCATGATTGAATCATTCGGCTGCTCGTAAAGCGCATACAGCTCAGGAAGCTTGATTTCAGGGGGGGGGGGGGGGGGGGGGGGGGGGGTGAAAATATTTACAACGAAGTATTTTATTTGATTCGTCTTTTTTACCACAATCAGATAAGTTTTGCTCGGTATCTATTAAATTTATTTCGATGCAAGTGATGGGTTGGATGTTGGAATCTCATTACTTTATAGAATTTTTGGCTTTATTATGCATAGACAGGTTTTATTGAAGCGCGTATGATATATTAATGTATTTGTGGTACGTTTTTAATATAGTTTTTGGAATTTTTTTTAAGTCTTGTTATTAAATGGTGATTACAGCTGGTATCTCCTGCATAGGGTTTTTTTGAGAATGTACAGATTAGATTCTGTCCGAATCTGATTACCATAGATAAAATATTACATCGCTACAAATCCGTAATAGTCAATTCCAAATTTGTTAAGATTCAGAGTGCAGTTTTTATGTGCAATTTTTCAGAAACAAATACGCGGTAAGTCACAGTTTTCAGATCCATAACAATATTTTAGTCTAGGGCTATACATCGTGCTTAAAACATGTTTTTTGATAGAGTTAAAGCGCTCTTAATGGTTTTTATAGAGTTCGTCTTGGACTTATTATTATTATTTCTATTACATGAATTATAATTTTCTAAATTTTTCATTTTACTGTAAGTATGGGAGTATGTGTTTATTTTTACATATCATGAGATACCACTTATTATTAGACTGATTACGTAATGAAGACAAGGTATACTAGCAATTGTAGCAATCGAACATACCGCTCGGCACCGTCATACGAAATACATATCAGAAGCTAGAAAATACTCTTTTTCACGTTTGGGATGACTTCATCGTAATTATCATATGGAATTTTCGTTTCCGTCCCCGTTCCTGGGATCTACTAAATTTGTGGTAAATCGTGTCATAGGCATCGTTCACATGACTTTATTTCTTGGAAATTTAACTGCTTGTAACCTTTGGCAGATAGCAAAAATGAGGACGTGTTGCAGCTGGCGATCTATACGTAGTGTGAATGTGGCAATACCTCATAGCACTAGCTCTCATTAGTTCTATCAATAGCACTCGATGCGCAATGAAAATTGTCACCATCCGTCGAAATTTTATACGTTATGACGTAATGGATTCTTTAGGATTCAAAGCATGCTCGTCGATTTTCGCCATTAAACCTTTTGTGGCAGCATGATAAGAGTAGTAGTCTTCAAGGCGGAAGGTCAGTAATAGTTTAGGTCGTTCTCGGCTAGATTGTTTCAGCGTCCTTCATATGTCTGTCCGGGTTTCATGATGAACAGACTGCGTTTATTTGGCAGCCTCTGGAAACGGTTTCAAATCTCATATGCGGTATGGAATACTGCGCTAGCAGAAATATAGAAATTCATTTGTAAGTTTTTATTAACAATGATATTTAGTTGCCTTAGTCAGTGGCACCAGATAGCTTTGCGTATTTGCGTAATACGCATGAATCTTTCATACAAATTACGCTGTAATTTTTCAGGTATGCGTATGGATAGGCGTCTAGCTCGCTTCTTCTCCATATAACGTACATGAGAAAACAACAGAGAGTATCAGTACGCTATATTCATCTACTCCCGTTATCGGTCGACTCTCTCGCTTTATAGAGTGGTGCATTGGTATCGCGGTGGACGACCTCAATTTTACGTTCGCTATGGCTGTTGGTGTGCTCCAGTACGTGACCAGTATATATCACTATCTATTCGTGACTGGGTTCCTGTGTGTAGGTTCTGTGTGTATAGTTTGGGATTAACAGAACTTATACGTTTGGTAGCTAAATGGACTGGTCAGTGTCCAGATTGAGACGGGATACTAGAGAGGCGTTGGCCGAAGAGATGTTTGATCCAATTGCGCTGAGGCAGATCTTTCGCGCAGTCGCGCGAGGCGCAGCGACCGCGGGAAGTCCTAACGAAGTATGCAGCGTGGCAGCTATGGTCGTGCGCCGAATGAATTGGGGGCTGCACGATCCATAGCTGCCAGCGAACAGTCGCATTTTAGTGGCGGGAGCAAGAGGGTAGACTTTGGGACGTCCGTGTTGACTGTGCTATAAAACTGTAACGGCGAGTAAATTGTTCGTTTAAACGGCTGTGTGCGGCAATCAGAGAAAGACTGTCGAAATTTCTGGACATTCGCGCGAACTTGCCACGTAAATGCAAAGCTGTCACATTACGAACAGCTACCGCGCTCTTTCGGCGCCCGTTCAACCTGCAACGTTTTTGCACGTTAAATGGCGGGCTCGTAGGGGAGTTTGGAAAGCGTGCGACGCGCTGCCCGGCTATAGGCCCATACTGGCACTCTTCGCTCTGGCTTAGCTTAGTCAGTCAATGGCTAATCGGGTGGGAGCGAGCTAGTCTTATATAAGCGCCTTTGCACGTCGCAAGGCCTTCTTGAAAGAGATAGGCCTATCTAGATGAACATTTCGTAGTAATAGATTTCGTATTAGTTAGCATTATATTTTATTGAAACGCTTCAAGTGGCCTGTGGTGTTTATAGCCTAGGGGTATTACTAACTAGCAAAGAGCGTGTTCTTGCTAGTCGTATAGTAGTCTAGTGTACTAGTGGTTCAAGATCGAGAAGCATGCTCAATATTTTGGGCCCAATGTATGGCTGGCCAATAAACATGTCATTTATATAATAATCTAAATTAATATAATCTATATATCAATCTCATTATAATATTATATCAATATATAGGTTAGTTTGGTTAGTGGTTTCGTGCATAGCTGTAGTAGCTGTAGCCGGCTTACATTAACTGCCGTGGCAGACGACGAGTTCGACCGCCAGATAACCGCCAGCGGCGTTTAATGTAAGCGGCTATAGTTAGAGTAGGTCGCATTATAGTAAGTTAGTTAATACTTAGTAACAGAGTTAGTGAATTATTACTTTACTATTAGCTGCTGCGTCGTGGAGTTCTAGTAGTACTAGTACTAGTAGTGCTGGTAACTTGTAGTAGCTGTATCTACTGTATATAAGTAGTAGTAGGTAGTGGGGTCGGGTACAACGGCATCTTTGGTGCGCAATAGGGGCCATCTTGATCACGTCTCTAGTGCCGGTAGTTTCCTCGAGTTCGTGGGAACGACTGATGTCAGTGTGTGCTGTACGGCTGGAGGCTTGATCTTCTGGAGTGGCTGGTTATATGCAAAAAGCGAACGGCTAGAGTTGAGAGGAGTCGAGCGCGGGTCAACAGGTTATAAGAGAATGGAGATGGCTACGATAATAAAACGAGTCACGATTCAGCCTGGGCGTGTCATTGACTGTGCGGCGTTCTTCAAAGTATCTCTCGCTACACTAAAGTTATAGTACTCGAGCGTTAAACTCTCCACGGGCGCAGTCTAAGCCTAATTGCGCTGTTGTTTATGTGGAAAATTTCGTCGACATCGCCTCGAGGAGACTCGTCGCCCCATCTTGGGTAGCGATTAGTACGAGAATAAATTCCGGGCGTGTAGGTTTTTAAAACGAAAGGCATTCCTGAAGATCCTTTTATACAAAAACTAACGCGCCAGACAAAAAATCCAATTCGAATCCTATATGAGTTT
Source organism: Priapulus caudatus (assembly GCF_000485595.1). Taxonomy (NCBI): domain Eukaryota; kingdom Metazoa; phylum Priapulida; class Priapulimorpha; order Priapulimorphida; family Priapulidae; genus Priapulus; species Priapulus caudatus. Next base: position 330,816 of record NW_014577258.1, on the reverse strand, counting down.
TTCTCTGCCGTAGGAATAATTGCCAAAGGTTTGTAGCGGCGCAGAACTAAATCCTGAATTGACGATAACAACCGAGTTTACATAACCATGGAAATTTTACATAAAATGGAGAGGCAGGGAGTTATTTGAATGGCGCCAAAGGTGGGCGAGGAGCGTTCGGCAGGATATTGGCTGCGGAACGTCAGTAATGAGAAGCGCATAAACCGCTTTCTATGCATTCCATACGGAGGGTGAGTGGTCGAAGTAAGACTGAAAACTTGTAGTTCTCGGTTAGTAAAAATAATAGCGTTGGCCATGCTTTGTCCGTCACATGAAAGTGTCGAAGCAAACAATATTTTTCGGCAAGAGTTTACATAGTTTTCATGCGTCCAATCGCTTCCAAATAGATTGGCAGGATGGTTTACGTAAGTATTCATGAAACACATATATAGAGAGTGTACATTAACAATAAAGCCGGGTTCGGTTGCCGCCGTCTGACACCGGGGACAAGGGGGAGCGACTGATGAACAACTAGTACCTACAGTTAGGGACGCATGGAGAATGGGACTTGCTGTTTAAGCTTCATCATCATCATTCTCTCAAATGAATTCATGACGTTCGTGCGATGCCAGTGTTTAACGATTCCGACGAGGTGAGAAAGACTGGGTTGTGCCAACTTGGCATTTCAAACTTGTATATTCGCAGTACCCAGTAACTTGCAGTAAGGTACAGTACTTTGCTATTATTACCAGTGTTGTATGTAGGCTAATATATATCTGGTTAAAAGCCTAAGACGCATGGCACGTAATGGAGCGACAGATTTTGGTTGTGACACAATGTTAATGACACAATTAAGCATGAGTTCTTGCTTAAAGTAGGTTACTAATTGTTTTGTAGTCATTCCAATTCCAATATATTTTCATTCTAGAATAATGGGGTGGAATTACATTCACATTGAATTAAGACTATTATACGTTCAAAATATTTATTCCTTACGATGTAGGCATAAGTATTGACAGCTTTCAAACATATAGTCCTGCTGTATCTCTATGTATTTATGGTATCAATTGGGATTGAGTAACTAGGCAAAATACAGAGGATGTTTATATGGTCGAGTAGATGTATTATTGTTTAGTGTAATTGATTGGGGCCACCATAGCGATTTCGGTGAAATTATCACAATTTCAAGTGTAGTTTTATGGATCGTATAGTTTTATGGTACATTTCGAGTAACTGTTGTGTTCAAAATAAGGCATCGATGACAGTTTACTATAGTTTAGTGAGTTACAACATATAAATATATGGATAATTAAATGTTACATTGGCACGGGAATGTGTGATGGTCAGGTAAATGCAATAACGTTATAAGGTAGTAATACATCGAAATAGTATCATATTACGTATGTGATTTACATTGCCGATGGTTCGCATTGTTACACTTGGCGCCACCATCCACGACAAATGAGACAGAACATGAGTATGATGAGTAGGGGAGAATAACGTACCCGGGAAATCCTCGCTCAAGCCTGCAGAGTCAGTAGGCCTAAACGCATATCCAATCTTCATACCTATTAGTATTGAGCGTTACTGTTAAGGGCTAAGTCTAAAAACATGGCATTAAACGATTAAACCATTTGTGAGCTATGGGTCGCAAATATGCCATCACTAAAATAGATATATGTAATCTTTCCTAACCGAACTTATATGGCTCCTGTAGACAAAGGCCCTAGTTTCCGCGGTTGTTCTAGTTTCTTCTTTCCGAGTTCGATTATCATATTACACGCTTACTAGACTACACGCTTATGAACTCGATCATAGATGGCCAGTCTCCCAAGACTCTCCGAGTGCGGCAATCGTCTCTTCGGTGACAATTACTTTGCGGCTTCGTTAGTGTAGCGTGTTGAACTGTCAACCGGGAGGCGTCTAAGTTATAGACGAGAGCACACGCGAACCGAAAAATGCCCTAAGCCACGCATATCCTTAAGCCTCGTTGCCCCCTTATTCGGTATGCGTCTACGCTCCAGCAAGTCACGCTACTCATTAGTATTGTTAATGTGAACAAAAACTCCGT
>NW_014577258.1:323697-328741 GCF_000485595.1 Priapulus caudatus | reverse complement strand
TATATAGATAGAAGATAGATAGATAGAACATAAAGATATAATAATATATATATATATATATAATAATAATATATATTATAGGAATAGACTAGATTAGATAGATAGATGGGATAGATAGATAGATAGATAGATAGAAATTAAGAATAGATGTGAAAGAATATATACCGATAGATAAGACCTAGACTATGGTAGCATAGATAGATAGATATAAGATAGATAGATAGATAGATACAGATGAGATAGATATAGATAGATAGTGAGATAATGAGTGGGGAAAGAGAGAACAAGGGGGAGAAAGAGCGCGTGAGTTATGAAGATGTTGGAGGAGAAAAAGGGCAGAAGAGCAAGACCGAGAGCGAGAGAGAGAGAGGAGAGAGAGAGAGAGGGGGGAGGGGAGAGAAAGAGAGAGAGAGAGAAGAGAGAAGTGAGCGAGAGAGAGTAATCATAGGTGATGAGGGTGAAAAGAGATAAATATATATATATATATATAATGTATATATATATATGTATATATTATATTAATATAGTGCCTATATATGGATTGATGGATGGATGCATGATATAGATGATGAATGACCGCGCAAGTAGTGAGTAATTAACAGCTGAGCAGCTGCCAGAAAACTAGCGTTACGTTCATAATACCCTGTGTGAAATGACTGCAGGTATTTATTATAAGTATTTTCGCAGGAGAGAGATTAGAGATCAGCATATTCTTAAAAATGGCATAGTCCCTAGTAATATCAACGTTATACCGAATATTGATGAAATAAAACCTGTACCTCGCTCATGCTCAGTAGGCCTATTTGTCAAACTAAATATGCTGGTTATTACAGCAAAGAAAGCGCGCCTAGTAACGAACAAAGAATTGGCAGCTTTTCTAGCCAGGCTCTACCTAACTGGGTAGTGCGATCCCTCGTGGAATGCGCAGAACTGCCGATGAGAGCGAAAAGCCGGCTTCCTGCTCTCCTGAAAGGACCGGCGATACTTGCGTTGGGTAAAAGGCAGCGATGTTGAGTAAGTGCTACTTGCGTTGGGTAAAAGGCAGCGATGTTGAGTAAGTGCGCCACTACGTGGCGTTTGAGCGCTTCGCGCGGATATCCGCTGCAGATCGTCAAGGTGAATGATCTTAAGATCAGTCACCCCTGATGAGCATATAGCTGACTTGCATGCAAGGGCCACTCAAGGGAGACCATGACCTTATTTCACAGATAGGAATCCATTCTACAGATACATATATACGTATATATATATATAGTAGTAGGTATTACGCAATAATGTAATACGACTCGATAATGTAATAAAATTATTTTGAGGCAAAATATACTTAAACAATTAAAATTTTACAAAATACAGCTCATTACAATAATGTGAAATAAAGACCAATTCCTGTAGTTCAAATACACACCCGCGATACAAGCTACAGCAGCAGAGCCTGATCACATTCAAAACTTCTTCCGAGCCCTGTTAGACCACTGCACGGCTGACGTGGCCAACGAAAGGCTGCTGGTCTTCGGGTTCTCGCGGACGACCTGCAGAATGCGTTCAAGTTTCTCCACCTCGGCCTCTGCACTCCTCGTCAGCTCCTGGCCCTTCTTGTCACGCGGCGCGCGACGCAGGTTCGGCGACAACTTGAAACTCGCCACAGCGCCGCGGTCGTCGCTGACGACGACCACTGAAGTGCGGCGGTTGAACGCGAGGCGTGTCAGCTTCGTCTTGCGCCGGTGCACGATCGTCTGGCAGCAGACGGCGTCGTACTTGTTCACGCTCAGGTCGTACACGTGCACTCTGCCGTCGGCCGTGACGGCGGCGAACACGGTGGCCGAGTACGGCGCCCACGCGACGTCGCCGACAGCGCTCTTCAGGTCAAACGTGAAGAGCGGCTCTGTGTGCGCGCGCTCCCAGATCTTAACGCTCCAGTCGGCACTGCAGGAGATGAACACGTCGGGATGGAACGGGTTCCACTGAACTCGGTAGACCGACATCTGGTGTGCGGTGAAGGCACCGAGGTAGTGGCTATGATGGGTCAGCGAGCAGAGCAAGATGCGACCCTCCTCGGTGCCAACGAGGAACGTCTGCTCGTGCTCCGGGTGGAAGTCGATCGCCGTGCCACTGCCAAGCGTCTGCAGCCGGGTGCCATCCGGCCCATCGCCCGCTACCCCGTACACCATCAGCTGCATCACCTCTGCACAGCTCAGCTCGCTCTTGGCGACTGTCCACACGCACACTCGGCCGTCCGACGACACTGACACGTAGGTGAGGTTGCCATCCAGGTCGTCCGAGCGCCACTTGACCTGCCAGACCGGATCCGAGTGCTTCGTCTCGGCATTGCTGCAGTGAATTGCCTCCGAGGACACTTTCGAGTTGTAGACAGCGACGCTGCCATCGTAGCAGCCAGCAACGATGAGGTGCGGGTAGGACGGATGCACGTCGATGGACATGACCCCGTAATTGGTCTTGAAGCTGAACTCCGGGAAGGATGGGTTCTTCAGGCTGAAGCAGCATATGCATCCCTTCGGTTGCATCATGAAGTCATAGGAGCCATAGCTGGCAGTGAACAAGTCGTCGTAGAACGGGTTCCAGCAAACCGACGTAACGGCCAGCCGCTTGGTGCAGTCAGTGATAAAGCGCCATAAAGGGAGCAGTGTTCCTTCATTTTCTCTGAACTCATCCGACATATCTTCCCAGTAGCGGAAGTCCTGTGCGATCTCGTCATATGAGTTCTGGTTCACCATTCGCTCGACTATCTTTGCCGCTCTCGCCACGAGACTCATGTCATTTGTCTGCAGCTCGGACGTGAGTACTTTCTTGCGGACGGTGGTGCCATCTTTCTGCCCAACGATACTCTTCGCTTTATCCTTGTTCTTTTCAAGCTGTTGATATGCAAAATCCTCCGCGTACGCGTCAAATATTTCCCACTGCGTGACGCCGCTGCCGAATGTTGTACGCGGTGGGGGCTGCGTTTGTGTCTCGTGTTCACGATACGGATTGTTATACGTCTGGGATGCTCGCTCACTGAAGTTAAACTGGTTGGTCAACTTTTTTGCATCTCTGTTAGGGGGCAGAGTTGACGACCTTTCTGCCTCCTGCTCGGGAACCTCCTCCTTGCCTGTCTGCTCCTCTGCGTTTTCTTCGTTGTCTTCCCCTTCAGCCTGAGCATCCGTGATGATTGCGACTCCAGTTTCACCTCGAGCTTGCTGCCTCCTTGCTTCGTCAGAGTTCTTGTGCAGCATGCAACCGTCAGCAGCAAAATGCACGGCCATCTGTTCGATGTACGTTACCTGTTTAAAGCAGCGTTCATTGAAACTATAACGGATGACATTCTCCGGTGCGTTCGGATTATTAGCAGTCAGAATCCTCGTGAATTCCTCGTTGAGTTCATTTTCATTTAGTTGGAGCTGGTCAGCAGGTTTGAGGCGCTCTCTAGGGTCAGTCCACTCGTCACAATTTTCAAGACCAGGATATTCTTCAGCAATATTTTCAGGTTGTGCTTTCAGGAATATGCTTGGCTTACGACTAGCCTTTTTGATGGGTACTTTCATGTATGACAGCTGGTCACCTTGTCCTTGTCCAAGCTTGACTTTTAATTTCTGTGTTTCTTTTGATTTCTTCATCATCAAAATGTGTAAGTACAATTTGACAGCCTAGAAGAGTAGAAGTGAAGCAAAGATCAAAATGCATATTACACCACAAGAAAAGTATTGGGGGTATTTGTAATATTTATAAGAGTAATATATAATATAGTTTCTACTGAAAGTGTAAATATAATATAGTGTTGACACTGTTGTCTGTTGATGTGTCTATTTCATTAGTATTTAGTCTAATTATTTAGTATTTCAAATAGTATTTGTATCTCTCCATCTTCAACTTTGAAGACAACAGGTTAATATTATTATTATGAGGTGTTAAAGAGACTGTGTATGCGTTCAGACTCTAGACTCAGTGAAGTGTATTGTGGATAAATGAGGAGCTCACTATCCCGACATGCACTTCGGTAGGAGGAGCCAACAAAATTACGTCAGAGGCACTCGCGGCCCTGATACGCGCACACCGAAGTCAACGGTTTAGAATCTAAATATAGTGTAGGCGGTACAACGACGAAGGGGGAGATGTGTAATCAACAGCGGGTGTTGCAGATAGCCAGCGTGTGTCGCACTTGCTGCTAGCACGTACGATGAACGTGCGTTGTGGAGAGCGGCGGTGTCGATTGATGAGCCCCCACCCCGATTGTTTCATGACTGTAGCGCAAAGTAATGTCTTATGACTGCTAGGGGTGACGGGCGCCTGGGAGGGGGTCCACTCTATGTTCCCCCGTCCCTATTTTCCCTTGTCCCTATATTCATAATTCTTATTTTGCTTTACTACGGCTGTGTATTGCCACATTACAACAGAGCATATGCTATATCTGCCAAATACTCATAGGTCAACGTGCACATGTAGCCATTGGTAATTTGGTAGGCATAGACAACAAAATCGCTCCGGCATGCCCCCACCCCGGAATTTTTTTTTGCTTCTGAGATGCAATTTCCTGCATTCTGAGGGTCAAAAATGACAATAAATCGACAAAAATTTTTTTTCCCAATTACAGTGAAATTCGTAGTTTCATACAAACTGGTCGTAGTGGTGCAAAAGGAATAGAAATTCCTATAAAATACGGATAAATCGTAGTGGTTGGCATCTCTGCCTTGCGCTCTCTCTCTCTCTCTCTCTTCGCTCTCTCTCTCTCTCTCTCTCTCCCCCTAGCGCTCTCTCTCTCTCTCTTCCCCTCGGGCTCTCTCTCTTTCTTTCTCTTTCTCTCTCTTCCCTTCGCGCTCTCTCTCTCTCTCTCTCTCTCTCTCTCTCTCTCTCCCCCTAGCGCTCTCTCTCTCTCTCTTCCCCTCGGGCTCTCTCTCTTTTTTTCTCTTTCTCTCTCTTCCCTTCGCGCTCTCTCTCTCTCGCTCACACTCACTCTCCCTCGTTGTCTCGATCTTTCTTTCTTTCTCTTTCTCTCTCTTCCCTTCGCGCTCTCTCTCTCTCGCTCACACTCACTCTCCCTCGTTGTCTCGAT
>NW_014577258.1:321261-322901 GCF_000485595.1 Priapulus caudatus | reverse complement strand
ACTATCAGGAGCGTATAATGACAAGTATTTGTCATTATACGCTCCTGTCATTATGTATACTGTGTAGTGTATGAGGTTATGCGGTTTTGAGGTTATGATTAACTGGTTTCGAGGTTATGGGGTTATGAGGTTCATTCGTCCGAATTACACACACTACTCGCTAATAGTAATAGCAGTGCGTCAATGGCTTACCTTAAATGGCTTAATTACAGTCCAGATGTAGACAAAAGTATACCGTTGCTATGCGTACGCGTGCTGTTGCTATGGCCTGTAAGAGCGGTTGCGTCTCAACTTCTAGTCAGATATGGCTTGCGCCCGCATAACTTCATCTCGTAGCGTTAGTTTACAAATCCATATTACGCTAAGATAACCAGTTACACAATATATACATGAACGAACTAAAATAGCTGTTGCACTATCTGTTAATAACAGTATTATAGCAGACTGTGGTTTAAAATTATCAGGAACCCCTGCCGCCGAAGACGTCACATGTCACTCATAGATTCTCCTGCCATCTTGTGGTGGTTTCTTAAACTACCACTCGCCACAAACTTTTTAGTTTCTGCTTTTCGCAAATACGTTTTTCGATCTTGCATTTTATTCCCAAGATATTTTTTATTTGATTATTCCGGCCAAGGCCTATAAATAAACACCGTGTTTATAACCTGTGTTTATCTATTATATATTTTAATGCCTTGATACCGGCTGTCACCGGAGACCGAAAGATATTTGCCGTTTCAAACACCAGATGGCGCTCTTAGATATTTTGTTATTTACTTTTGCTCTGAGCTTTTGCTCTGCTTTTGCATTGATTTAGTGATCTAATCGCACCTATGTCATGATCTACTGCTCTGTTTTGTTTACTTTTGCACATTCATAGCGTAGATATATACTAGAAACGCGCACAGAGTCTCTATCTTTCTGTGTGGTTGTTCGTAATGAAGTGCGTGCGGTGAAATTGTGTCGCAGAGAAGTGTTTCATTTTCAACGGCATTTGATTTATGAATTGATAGATGGAAATATCATGAACATTTAGTTTACTATTTACTAATTTAGTACTACTACTAGTACTACTTAATATAGTACTACTAGTACTAGTAAAATATCATTATCATGTGTTAATTATTTAAAAATCCCGAGTCAGGTGCGTCAGGTTACAGCAACCGCACAAGGTAGGTTTACATTGTTGTATATGGGCCTTGGCGTTACGTGTACACTTAATGACTTAGTCTTACTCTTAGTCTTAGGTAATCATAGGTGTAGTGTAGTAGTACTAGTACTACTAACTATAGTAGTAGTACTAAGTAGTACGGGTGTTGTGGAAGCAACGGATGTTGACATTTTTAAGTCGAGGCTTCACTCCCACATGCACGCGAACCCACTTTAAGAGTACACCAGTTGCATTGCACTCACATCATCATTATGCACCTGTTTGTTTATTGGGTTTATCCCTGAATGCACTTACTACCTTGTCATTATATCCAGTGTAGTGGACACCGACAAGTACGAGAACATAACAATAACATAACACATGGTAGTAATACATCTAGCCGCCTCATTGTCACTGCCACACACAGTGCCAGTGGCAGTACTGCCAGTAGGGTCGAGACCAGGCAGTATGCATACTACAGTACAGGGAT
>NW_014577258.1:299715-318666 GCF_000485595.1 Priapulus caudatus | reverse complement strand
TATATATATATATGTTTATTTATTTATTTATATTCATGTATCAGAACATATATCATGTATATAGGTAATATCAGGAGTGACAATATTATGTCACTGCTGGAAATATGTATATAATAGGGTTAATTTCAGTGATGTCATCCAGAGAAGTCAACCATGGTAGTGGCTGGTAAGGGGTTGAATAAAACAATATCATTAGTGAAAACATGCACTAGGTACCATCTGCGGCGCAGTTGATGAGCTGGTTGATAGCACAATAGCCAACTGTAATACAGTTTATACAACACACTCCTAGGTGTCACTAGTGTGTCATGATTTTGCTAGATTTTGGACCGTGCCATTTTAATAATCTTATTACTGTTACACTTAGGTAGTCATTCATATCATGACTTAGTATCTCTTCATGTCTGTGCTAAGTCTGTGCTAAGTTAATAAATGCTGCTTCTGCTGTGATATACACAAAACCTTGCACATTTAAAAAAATTATATATATTATATTTCCACTCTTATCATGGGTGTGATTCTAACTGAATACCTACTAAAACATACTATGACTGAACATGGGGAACTCTCACCCTCTGTAATTGGTCCAACTGCTTCCATTTGCTTCAACGTGTTATCATAGGTTACTTATCCTTAATTGTGCCTATTTCAACCTTACACGGTCCATAATATGTTCGTGGTTATCTTTCTTGTGAGATATTTAATTTTTAAGCGAACCACTTTTCAAATAATGTGATACTGTTCTAGTTTCTGCTCCATCCTCCTGCTACCATTTACCTGTCAGTTGCTTTCTTACAGGTTCATGACTTGGAGTTTGCGCCCTCAGTGGAAGTAATTCTCAATGAAACACTGCCTGCCCTACAGAAGATAAAGGATGCAGGCAAGGCCCACTACATTGGCATCACCGGTTATCCTATTGCTTCATTGAGGTACACTAAAATGGGACGTAACGTTTTAGGAGTGGTGCAGTTGGTTAACTGTAACTTTAATAGAGTGACATAAAAGAGATGGTTTTTTAAAGGTGTCTCCACTCTTTTAGAATTGATCAGAGTGGTAGCTAGAACGCTGATAAAAGCAAATGTGCATGAGGCCCGCATGCATACCTGTTTTTCTAGCCGCCTCATTGTCACTGCCACACACAGTGCCAGTGGCAGTACTGCCAGTAGGGTCGAGACCAGGCAGTATGCATACTACAGTACAGGGATTGTTACTGATACTGTTAGATACAATAATGAAGTCCTACACAGGATCTAGAAATCTATTACATTTTTCGATGGGCCATAGTATAGCCCACAACCCACACCACCTAAAACAACCAGTGCTCTTCTAGACCCCCAGCTCTGTTCTTGTAGTAGACCCTTTGGATCAAGGATAGTTTGCAACTCTGCAAAATGTGTTTTTGCATATGTCCTAAACTAATCCAGGGTGCTAAACTTAGAACTAGGCTCGGGTCGACTCTTCTATGTATGATCATTTCTTGAATCTAGTTTCTACACCAATAATCCAACAATAATATACAAGGATCCATGATAAATAAAGCTCAATAGAGCTCCACAGTGTACACTGTACATGTATCAATTATCATCAGTGACGGTGTGAGTGGTTCTCTATCCATATTTAATGGTAGACAATATAGGCTCAGTTCTACATTATAATCACCTTTCATATGTCAAAATCATACATCATCACTATAACTCCTAACCTTACCCTTGTGTCTAACTGATTGATGCTAGGGCATGTGCAGGCTTTCCTGGTCTTTCTAGTTTAGTCCCTTTAGCTCCCCCCCCTCCCCGTAAATACACAAACATATATGCGTAATCTTCCTCGTCGTTATCATCTTCATCTGGAATTCATTGTCGCCCTACTCTAACTCTAAATATATAATTATGCTCATGCTAATACTCCCTCTTGAACTTTAGTTTCTAACTATAAACTTTAACCCCTACTAAATACGATCCTCTCCTTTATTGCAGATTAGGTGTCGTATAGTATTGATCCTTTACTACTATATTTGGGTAATGGGTGTATATAGTCTTTAACTTTTTGCTGCGTTATATGTAGTGTAAATATGCAGTGACCTTGCAAACATAAACATGTTAATCACCAGCTACATGCTTTGAATTGGATATAGTGTAATTGTGTCAATATCTTGCTGTCTAACATGCCTTCTTAATCCCCTGCAGGCCACCCATGGTAATGCAGAAAGCTGTTCCAAGTAGGCCTGCATTCGTACTACTACTGATTGTGTAAACAAGCAATGGCTTCTCTTCTACGACAAACCAAATTGGGCGAAACTAACTTGCATTTATCTGCTATTGGTTATGGTAATGTAGTTTAATTTATAGAGCTATACCATTCGTATAGCAATGACTATATAATCTCTATGTATAGTTATATTATTTATATATATATAGAAATAAATGTGTGTGTACATGCATGTGTATATGCGTGTGTGTATACATGGTGTGACTTCTATAAATGACAATATAGGTTTGCTAGGTTCAAACCGTTAATTTCAAATATTAATTACACTAGGATCTTGCATTGTGATTCATGTTAGTAATGTGACACATTTCCTGTGATAATAACAGTCTTTGAATTTAGCCGGGCATCCGACGCCCGAGACGTGTAGAAATCTCGGCGGGCATGTAAAATTTGCAGGCTCACTTGTCCGACGGGTTCCTGAAACATAAACTCATGAAACATTTTTTTAAAACACACAGCAACACGCACAGCACACATCACTGGACATTAGCTAAAGGTTTTTCATTTAAAATCAGGAAATGTTAACACCTGAAACGAATGGCATCTAGAAGTTGTCTGGCATACACTTCTTTACTCGTTCTTCCAAAAATATTCCTGCAAAATATTTGGGCAACTAGAATGTCATTTGGCCATGTACATTTTACAGAATATTTGCCTGAAAGGCAAGTGACTCAAAAAGTTGTTTGTGAAGACTGTAATAGCCCTGCCATATTACATATTGTGTCCATATAACAGCCAAAAGCGTTGTATTACAATACCGGCAATTGTGTCAATTAGTGTCTGGGCTTTTTGGTAAGTACTATCCCCAGCACTAGTCAGACCAGGAACCTTTTACATGCAAGGTACAAATAGTTTTTTGTATAAACACAGCAGTAGAGTCCAGATTATAAGTAGCATATATTTATAATTTTATTTGATTTGATTTAGGCAAGAGGAACGCTGTCTATTTGTCACTTGTTTATTTAACAATGACCACGGTTATCTGCAAAGATAGCATACATTCAGATACATGTGCGTCAATAATATCATCTACTAACTGTGATATGTTTCTGTTTGTGCAGGTGCTTCAGCCCTTGGTGGAGGATATGCAGATGTAAATGATGATGAATCAGTTAAGGTTGTAGGAGAAGCAATCAGCAGAGGTGTGAATTACATAGACACAGCACCATGGTACGGAGATGGCAGATCAGAGACGGTGCTGGGACAAGTAAATATGTCCTCATTAATACATAAATTAAAGCAGAGAGAAAGTGCGTACAATAACGGAAGTATGTAGAAAATAATAGTAGTATGTAGAGTTTTAAGACCTCATATCAAGAATCTTGAATAGTCTTTTTCCAGTGTCAGAAAAATATTAATGTATTTTGTATTTATAGTTTTCTGTTATAAAAGACTTCATTTTTAGCTCGCCTTGACATTGTCAAGATGAGCTATTGCTATGGGGTGTCGTACGTCCGTCCGTCCGTTCGTCCGTCCATCCATCCGTCGTATATCCGTCAACATTTGGCTACGGTCAACGATAACTCAAGAACCCGTTTTGACCCACATGTTTCAAATTGCATGTAGTTGTTACTCCTATGGGAGAGGTTTGAACGTCCTATTTTGGAGCACCCAGTCGACCTACATTCGAGCGCACGTCCACTTTTTGGCAAAAAATGGAAATGGCCGTAAGTCAGTTTAGGTTCAATGGATTTTGCTCATTTCTGGTATGTGAATGAATGAGGACTGGCCCCAAAACAAATCACACAAGTTCTGGTTTTTTTTTAAATTATGGCAAATTAGGTAGATTTTGGCAATTTCACGTATGCATTTCAGTGTCTGCCTAGCGTCAACGATAACTCAAGAAGCCTTTGACCGCACATGTTTGCAAATTGCATGCAGATTGTTACTCCTATGGAGAGGTTTGAACGTCCTATTTTGGAGGCATGCCAGTCGATCTACTTTCGCAGCCACATCCATTTTTGGCAAAAATGGAAATGGCCATTAAGTCAGTTCAGGTTCAACGGATTTTGCTCATTTCTAGTATGTGAATGAATAAGGACTGGCCCAAAACATATCACACGGGATTTTATTTTTTATTTTTAATTATGCAAATTGGGTAGATTTTGGCAATTTCACTATGCATTTCAGTGTCTGCCTACGTCAACGATAACTCAAGAACCGTTTGACCACATGTTTCAAATTGAATACAGTTGTTACTCCTATGGAGAGATTTGATCTTCCTATTTTGGAGCACGCCAGTCGACCTACTTTCGAGCCACGCCCACCTTTGGCAAAAATGAAAATGGCCATCTAAATTCATTCGATTTTGTTAAATTTTGGTATGTGAATGTGTAAGGCTAGCCCCAAAACAGTTGTTACTCCTATGGGAAAGATGACAACATCCTATTACATTTATTTCGTCTAACTGTTCAACAACTCACAAATCATACCTATATATGTGTAATATTGTGTTTTAGATTCTTTGTTACACTAATTTGACTGGAATATAATATTGTTTTTATTTGTGCGATATTCGAAAACCAAAATGGCGATCATTTAGGCATAGCACTAGCTCTAGTACTATAGCCCGCGTACAGTTGCCGCAGGCCTGCGGCAACTGTACGCGGGCTATAGTACTAGAGCTAGCATAGCACCATCTCTCGTCAAGCTTTCAGATTTTCAGATCTGAAACATTTATTTTCGCATCAAAACTTATGCATATATCATTGTCAAGAGTAATATAATGGGAATATGCTTATAATGGGAGTTCTCTCATATAATATATACTCTTGCTTATATATATCCCCCTCCCTCTTCTATCACACCCAAGGTGAGCTACAGTGTCATTGACACTTTTATTATTTTTTTTAATGACTGCTCCTTTAAGGATACACTCAAGCTTTTGCCACAGGCATTGCACTATGAAGAGTAAACGTATATTGACTCGATGAATCGAATCAATCACACGATTTATTTATAGATGAGATGTACCTCTATGCTCAAGCTGAAATCGAAACAGAGAAATTAACGTTTTCTACTTTCACAATGATCGCTATGTAATGCTATGTAACGAAGTATAAATGCTATTTTCGACCATGTAGCAATATCAACTACTTCCGGCAGTTGACAGTTTGTATAAGTGTTAGGCTGATTCTGGCGTAAAGAACAGGCTGGTTGTATTCTGTCTCTGACATCATCAGTAAATGTGTGTTTATAGGGCCAGCGCTCACTACACACGCATGTGGTCATCAAAAGCTCTGTAAGTTCACATACATTGGTATATGGAGAAATAAGCATGTACAGAGGTGGCACCTAGTGTTAACTATCGAATAAAAATGAAAGTGAAAAATCAATGAAATTTCTCGTAAAACCTTGAGTGTATCCTTAATGATGTTGGAAATATATATCCACAATCGCAAAAGGCATGTGAGTTGTATACGTTCATATTGTCCTGCATTTGTAATACTTTCTAAAGTGCAATTATCTTATTTCCAGGCTCTGAAAAACATTCCAAGAGATTCCTATTATATTGCTACCAAAGTCGGTCGATACAGTCCAGATATTCACAAAATGTTTGACTTCGGTGAAGAGCGACAAGGAAAAGTGTGGATGAGAGCCTAGAACGACTTGGCTTGCAGTACGTTGACATCATACAGGTGGGACAATACAGATATTTTTCTTGTATATATATATATATATATATATCAGAAGTAGATAATAGGGAAGGAGTGTGACTTCAATAAACAAGGGAAATTCGTCATTTACTAGCCTTAGAATACCTACGATATTACTACGCGTAACTCAACCAACTTGAGCTCAAATCGTACACAGTACATTCGCCTAGCATGCGTGCACACTACGGCTGCACCAAGCAGCTACTAACGACCTTGCGCCCTCGGCGATGCGGTGTGGCTCGCTGAGCTAATCTTTGACTTATTTACAGCTGCCTTTTGTTTCGAGTTAAGCGGTTTACTCATTCAGTTTGCTGTTGCAGTGAATCGATGTGTACGTTTAAGTGTATCTCCGGATTGCGGGTGTATACGAGGAAACGATTTGCAAATGCGAGCGAATGTACTCTGTACGATTTGAGCTCAAGTTGGTTGAGTTACGCGTAGTAAATGTAGGTATTATTAAGGCTAGTAAATGACGAATTTCCCTTGTTTATTGAAGTCACACTCCTTCTATTATCTACTCCTGTATATATATATATATATTGTTATTTATATATTATACATATATCATGTATCAGACATATATCATGTATATAGGTAATTCAGGAGGACAATATTATGTCACTGCTGAAAATATGTATATAATAGGGTTAATTTCAGTGATGTCATCCAGAGAAGTCAACCATGGTAGTGGCTGGTAAGGGGTTGAATAAAATAATATCATTAGTGAAAAAATGCACTAGGTACCATCTGCGGTGCAGTTGATGAGCTGGTTGATAGCACAATAGCGAACTGTAATACAGTTTATACAAACACTCCTAGGTGTCGCTAGTGTCATGATTTTGCTAGATTTTGGACCTTGCCATTTTAATAATCTTATTACTGTTACACTTAGGTAGTCATTCATATTATGACTTAGTATTCTCTCATGTCTGTGCTAAGTCAATAAGTGCTAAGTTAATAAATGCTGCTTCTGCTGTGATATACACAAAACTTGCACATTTAAAAATTTTATATATATTATATTTCCACTCTTATCATGGGTGTGATTCTAACTGAATACCTACTAAAACATACTATGACTGAACATGGGGAACTCTCACCCTCTGTAATTGGTCAACTGCTTCAATTTGCCTTCAACGTGTTAATCATAGGTTACTTATCCTTAGTTGTGCCTATTTTCAACCTTACACGACGTCCTTAATATGTTTCGTGGTTATCTTTCTTGTGAGATATTTAATTTTTAAGCGAACCACTTTCCAAATAATGTGATACTGTTATCTAAGTTTCTGCTCTAGCCTCCAGCTACCATTTACCTGGCAGTTGCTTTCTACAGGTTCATGACTTGGCGAGTTTGGCCACCCTCAGTGAAGTATCTCTCAATGAAACACTGCCTGCCCCTACAGAAGATAAAGGATGCAGCAAGGCGCACTACATTGGCATACCGGTTATCCTATTGCTTCATTGAGGTACACTAAAATGTGAACGTAATGCTTTAGGAGTGGTGCAGTTGGTTAACTGTAACTTTAATTGAGTGACATAAAAGAAAGTAACATAATGAGAGTTTATGAATGTTTCAGAGTAAATTTATTTTTCATATATAGTAAATGTGTGAATTGATTTTTTTCTTAAAACTAGATGTTTACCTCTGTTAAACTAACCAGCTATGATATATCTGTTGGTGGGTAGAGAGGTGATTGAAAGGAGTCAAGTGAAGATAGATGTCATACTATCCTACTGTCACTCAACTCTATTTGACAACTCTTTTGCTCAGCACATTTCTTACTTCCAGGTATTTATATAGGAAGTGGTTCTTATACAGATATATATATATATATATATATATATTATATATTATGTATATATATATATATATATATATATATATATATATATAATATTATTTTTATTTATTTATATATATATATAATATCCTATTGCAAATAAAATTCAATATATTTATAAAATATTAATATATTAATTATTTCAAATAATATATATAATTATATATATATGTGTGTGTTTGCAGTGACACCTGTAACTGGACTATGTGAAATTGCCTAACCTGTGTGACGCCTGTCTGTGATTGCCCCATCTAGAGTAAAGGTATCGGAATCATCAGTGCTGCCCCTCTGGGAATGGGGCTGTTGTCTGAGAGAGGACCTCCATCGTGGCATCCTGCCAGCCCTGAGCTGAAGCTGGCTTGTTCACAAGCTGTAGCATATTGTAAAGTGAGCAAATTGTACATACAACCACTCAGACATTAAAGTGCGTGCTAATAAACGCATGCACGTGCATGCTAATTGCTATTGATTATACATTCGGTGGTAGGGTTTTATAATGAAAAAATTCTTGTTAATGAAAAGAGTTCTCTTTAACATATTGTAGGCAGAAGACACTGATATATCACGACTAGCTCTGAAATTCAGTTTGACTCAAGCAGGAGATATTTCTACTACATTAGTTAGTATGCCTACGTAAGTATATATACCTGTATAGGAATATTACTGTTTGTATAACTATACATCTGGCTCTTTACTTGTTAGCATGCTTTTCCATCAGACTGATTCCTAGCTGTCTGCCTGCTTTTCGGTGTAGTTGTTTACGTCTGTCTCAAAATTACATCTCTGTTTCTCCTGGATATGTTGTTGTTCAGGGATGAGGTGATTAGCAGTTGCTATTAGTGTACATTATTGCTGTGATTCAACTTGATAGACCACCAGCTAAGAACGTTTTTCAACTCGGTCGGTAGCATATGGACCACAGCTGTTAGCAACTGCTGGCCTCAGTCTGCATTAGTTGGCAGCTATTCAACAAGACATGCGCATTCATTGGAAGTTTGCCCAGAAGGCAAACCTGTAGCAGCTGAGAGGGAAATAGCCACTACTTCACTGGCACGTTGGGATCTGATGTCTGTGCAGCTGAGCAGTGCAACAAATGTTGATTATTACTAATAATCACTCGTGATTCATTGCGAGTTGGGTTGCGTTAGGCCATGGGGTCACTGTGAGTGGCTAGTCATAGTTATTGTAATGCACCTGCTTGAAAACATTTGAGACATTGCCTTGATTTAGTTTTTGGAAAAAGGGTGAACAAATATCTCCTCAGGTGAATGTGTATCTAATGGATTATGTGTCTTGGGATATGGTATATTCCATATAAAATGTGCACTCTCCACTTTCGCTTTCGCTATGTTGCAGTATGCCTCCATGATCATGTGTTACTACTAAATTTAGATTCGAGCCATCCTGCTAGACAGTATAGTCTGTTTCCTAGTCTATAGCTCACGCAGTACTATCTGAGTGACGTTGAGCAACCTCTATCGGAGTTGGGGCATAGTCTGGACGGTTACTATAAGCCTGCTGGTAATAAGGCGGTCTATTCTTGTGTTTAGGCGATTGTGTATTGTACTCCTTATATTAACTTTTCATTTTGATGACTTCACTCGGCCATTTTACAATATTGTCGCTCATGTTTAATGCTTACTTACACTTAGTTTAGAGCAACTGACCAGGAATATTGAAGTAGAAGCTGAGCAGCTAACGAGCCACGAAATGAAAGTGATGCAGGATGTCATTGAAAGGTGATCTTGGTTTTCAGCAGAACCTTTTCCCTGTGATCAGTTTTAACTCACTGGGACACTAAATATCACAATTCTTTGATTGTGAAAATTTCCATATGGCAATATAAAGCACAATATGATTTTATTTAATTAATATTTATTTGATTTTTTACTTTTATTATAATTTTATACTGGTTTCTACAACTACTAAAAGCAATATAAGAAAATAAGGAACAAATCTGGCCCTATTGACCATATAAGAGTAGTGGTATATGTAAATCTGTAAGTCATGTGCAAGCATAGTTATTTTCTCATTAATAATTTCCATTTCAGATTTTTCAAACCGCCGCCAAACTCGTGGGAAGGTGTGGAATTGAAGAAGTATTGGTCCAAAATCAAACGCGACAGCACAACTTAATATTGACATCAGAAATTGCGTAATGATTTGTAGAGGAATCAAGTATGTTGCAAAAATTATACCCAGTTTATTTTCTTACTCAATAAACTAGGCATTGCCTTACTACGATATGACATGCTTCAGGTTGATTTAACGGCAGGGACTTGTCATCCATGTTGTTTCTCACAGTACTACATAATGTTTGTATGCAGATAGAGTTACAGACACTGAGACAGCCATCTACACGCGGACGCACGCGCACACACATAAACACACACATACACGCACACACATACACGCGCACGCACGTACGTACGCATGTACACTCATGTATAGACGTATGTATGCAAGCACGCACACATGCTCGCACACCCATACACACAGACGTACCGTGGAAAACAAAAGCTGTAAGAGTATGAAGCTATTAGTTGTTCCTTGTGTGCATAGTATACCTTGTGGCAGCGTGTTTTGAATACAACAGTTGTAAAAGATGAAATGTGTCGTGAGAGCTCATTCGTTGATGGTGAGACAAACAACATTTGCAGATAATAAGTATAAGTATATGATATGAATTTGTTATACACATCTTTCAAATGTATTACGTATTCGGCCATCACCACTATGATCCGTATAGTTTCGTCATCATATGGCAGTTGCTCAAACATAGTCGTACGTAGGGGCGTGTACAGGATTTGTACCAGGGGGGGGGGGTCTAACCGTAACCCAAACTTGGGAGCACGCAAAGTGGGGGTCTGGAAAAAATTTGCCCTCCCCCAGAAAATTTTTGAAATTTGACCCTTTTAGATGCGTTTTCTGCGCGAGCAGGGGGGTGGGTCCGGACCCCCTGAACACGCCCCTGGTAGGTGGCGCGGCATTTTGTGTGGGATGAGTCGCAATGCATCGCATTATCGCAGATTTGCCGTGACATACCGAGGCGCCAGATTGCGCCGAGTTGTTTACAGACGTCATGTGTGAAGTTTGGTCGGCACCCGGCCGCAGCATGCTGCCTGTCTGACGGCCTGGTGGGATTAGCAGGCGTACAGACGTGCCGACATGGTCAACACATCTTGCCCCGAGTCATGGGGCCAGCGCAACCCTCTTAGGATGCTGCAGGAATAGAAGGGGCGGTGGGTCTAAATTCGGTAAGCCGCGAAGGTGGCATTTAGCTAGGCTTCCAATGCAGGCATAAAGTGACGGCCAACTAATCTGTTGCAACGCGATATGCCTTTCTGGTCGGCACTTCTTTGGCTACCATCGATGTTTTAGTTTTCTCCGTGTAAATAATCTGTTTTGCGGTCCGTCTAGCTAATGTGTTCTGCGGAGGAATTGCTCGGACTAGCAGACGAAATAGATTTGAGTTTACCCAGCCTCTCAGATGCACCTGAATGCGTTTTATTATGATTGCTGTGTATGTGTACCTCCATTTCGGTATACTTTGCTATATTGTATGTCTAATGATTATAGGTAATGCGTTTATATGCGTAATACCAATTATTGTTACTATTTCAGTGTACGCTGATGTAGCAGATATTTTTGCAAGTGTACTTTTACTAGCTGCTCCTGTTATTTGCAAATGTCAATGTATGAAAGTTGAGACTATAGCTACTGATGAAAATTGCAAGATCTTAATATATAGGTGATGTTATATATCATTTATGTGTATTCGGTTATCTGTTTGATCTGTTAAGCGTATAACAAACTGCGGTTAGCAAGTAATATATAAAGAACCAATATTTGTTTTAATGCTTATACGACGTGACATTTATTTTTTAAAGAAACATCAATCTGTACAAGTTATTATGAAATAGTGGTATGATATGGCTAAAGTCAGTGCTACTACCTACATTCCGTTTTGATAATGATGCAGCGTTTCACAGGGCAGAATTTTAATCGTATTTACATGTAACATCTGCACTAATTGTAGATGTTTAACAGCTTCTGTTCTTGATCCCAAGCAGCCCGTAGGAACCATGACGTTGACATCCGCCTTCGTTCACCTCTAATCAACGCTACGCGTTGTTCTCTTGCGCGCGTGATTAACATTTTCACCAGTTATTCCGCTTTCTAAGTTCCTACAGCAATAAATATATTATCATTACGATAGAAACAAGATGCAATACGATACGTAGATTAAACCCAAATAATATTTACATCCAGGACCTATACTCGATATGTTTTCTGCTTGCTTTAAGACACATCATATGTACAGGTGCCGTTGACAGCCCGGAAACCAGCTGCAGGGCTTTCAGTACTGTTCCCGGGTGGTGCGTGATAGCGTATAAGTCTCAGTACAGTTGTACGGCACACCGATCACAGGTTAACGGTCTGGCTCCCCACCTAAACCGTCTTCGGCACTAGGCAGCGTGTGCTCAGGGTAACTGACGAGGGGGAAGGGCGTAGAGATGAACTGAGAGAAGTCGATTGGCTTTGGTTCGTAATCGTCGACCGGATGGTAGTCGGGCGGTTCATCCCCGTCTGCTTCGTTGCGTGGCACAACATCCGGTGTTCCGGCGGCTTCGCTGAGATCACGTCCGATCGAGGGGTCGCGACTGGGTCGGGTTGTCCGCGGGACGTCCATCGTGCCAATGTCCAGCCAGGGACAGTGTTCCTTCAGCAGGGACGGATCAACTGGCGGGACCTCTGTGTTCGTTTCCGTGCCGAGCGAATTGCTAGCTTCGACGTTCGACGATTGCACATGAACTCCTGTGAGTATAAAAGCGGAATGAATGTCAGCATTCGCAAATATTCCTCGCGGACAAGTACACCGGCATATGTCGATAGCAATTATACCAGTGATATCTCGCTCCGCTACTCGTACACGTATGTGGATGCGTAGCGTCGCCTTTAACGCGATACATTGTACAAGAACATCTCCAATTCAATGTGCGCACTGCGCTATTTTTACTCATGATCAGCTGGCCTGTATTTTACTTTCTAGCTATAGCTCTACATCCAGAGACTCTGTATGCCTTTAAGCCACTACAGCTCAGTGGTCGCTGAAAAGCTACCAAGCTGTTGAAACTCGCGATGAATAACATCTAAAACACTGCTCTGAATAACATCTAAAACACTGCTCTGAATAACATATAAAACACTGCTCTGAATAACATCTAAAACACTGCTCTGAATAACATCTAAAACACTGCTCGCGCGTTTACGAGCGCGTCGCGTGCGCGTGTGTGTGTGACTGTCTGTCTGTCTGTGTCGTGTGTGTGTGTGTGTGCGTGCGTGTGCGCGTGCGTGCGTGCGTGTGTGTATGCATGCGCGCGTGTGACCGACTAGTTTCAGTCCACTAATGACCGACGAACTGACCGCAGCGGGCAGATGGCCCAAACGCGCGAGCGTTTCCGCGAGAAATAAAAAATCGCGAGAAAGGAAGCTGTGAACACGTACGCCTGAGAACATGTGAAGCCTGCGAACCTTTGTGAATGCTGCAGTTGAGGGGCGCGATGAAGCGAGCCGCCGGCACGGGTTCGCCGCGGCTGTTCTCGATGTGAATCTCGAGTCCCTGGTTGTCGTCGGGCCGCCGCACCCAGGCGCGCACCGTGCTCTTGATGTTAAAGTTCACCCAGCCGCTCTCGCCGACCGGCACCATCTTGGAGCGCTTAACTGAAGCGATTCGCGACACCTCTCGTTAATACACGCGACGATTGCTGCTACTCGACTGCTTATTACAGATGCGCAGGAAATCGATTGTCAAACTTTGAAGGACACAAACACGCAGGAAGCGCGGCGTCAAACTTTGACATTTCAATTTCGGGTCCGTAATACCGAACGCGGTTACATCAGCCGATATAGACACTGACAGTCAGTCGCAGCGGTTTGAGTTCGCTACGCAGTTAGAACTATAGTGTGTTATAGTATTGTACAGTATATTATAACTACAGTTGGAAGTTAAGTGGAACTGGGAATAAACATAGTAAACAAACTCTATATACGAGCTCTACTACTGGTTAAAATATCGCATTGTTTTTTTACATGGCATGCACGTATCCGCGGTTATCGTTGTCTGTAGCTATGGCGTGTCTCGTGGAAGACTTACGCTTGGGTATGTTGAGCGGCATCATGTACTGCATGATGCTGATTCGGATCTTCTCCTGCCCGGACTCGTCCGCCTCGTCGGCCGACGCGTCTGCGATCGGGTCTCTAACTTCGGCGCGGTTCCGGTTCCGGTTCTTGCGTGTCTTGCGCGCCTTGCGACTCTTCCGCGGCCGCTGTCCGATCGTCGACCTGTAACCGCGCAGTAGAACATGCGTGATTGACGCGTGGTGTGAGACAGTGAGCGCGATCTTTCTATGTGCATCAAAACTTATGCATATATCATTGTCAAGAGTATATAATGGGAGATATGCTATATAATGGGAGTTCTCTCATATATATACTCTTGCTTTATATATCCCCCCTCCCTCTTCTATCACACCCAAGGTGAGCTACAGTGTCATTGACACTTTTATTATTTTTTTTAATGACTGCTCCTTTAAGGATACACTCAAGCTTTTGCACAGGCATTGCACTAATGAAGAGTAAACGTATATTGACCGATGAATCGAATCAATCACACGATTTATTTATAGATGAGATGTACCTCTATGCTCAAGCTGAAATCGAAACAGAGAAATTAACGTTTTCTACTTTTCACAATGATCGCTATGTAATGCTATGTAACGAAGTATAAATGCTATTTTCGACCATGTAGCAATATCAACTACTTCCGGCAGTTGACAGTTGTAGGAGTGTTGAGGCTGATTCTGGCGTAAAGAACAGGCTGGTTGTATTCTGTCTCTGACATCATCAGTAAATGTGTGTTTATAGGGCCACGGCTCACTACACACGCATGCGGGCAATCAAAAGCTCTGAAAGTTCACATGCATTGCTATATGGAGAAATAAGCATGTACAGAGGTGACACCTAGTGTTAACTATCGAATAAAAATGAAAGTGAAAAATCAATGAAATTTCTCGTAAAACCTTGAGTGTATCCATAAATGATGTTGGAAATAATATTCCACAATCGCAAAAGGCATGTCAGTTCTATACGTTCATATGTTCCTGCTTTTGTATATACTTGCTAAAGTGCAATTATCTTATTTTCCAGGCTCTGAAAAACATTCCAAGAGATTCCTATTATATTGCTACCAAAGTCGGTCGATACAGTCCAGATATTCACAAAATGTTTGACTTCGGTGAAGAGCGAACAAGGAAAAGTGTGGATGAGAGCCTAGAACGACTTGGCTTGCAATACGTTGACATCATACAGGTGGGACAATACAGATATTTTTTTTGTATATAAATATATATATATATCAGAAGTAGATAATAGGGAAGGAGTGTGACTTCAATAAACAAGGGAAATTCGTCATTTACTAGCCTTAGAATACCTACGATTTACTACGCGTAACTCAACCAACTTGAGCTCAAATCGTACACAGTACATTCGCCTAGCATCGTGCCACACTAGGCTGCACCAAGCAGCTACTAACGACTCTTGCGCCCTCGGCGATGCGGTGTGGCTCGCTGAGCTAATCTTTGACTTATTTACAGCTGCCTTTTGTTTCGAGTTAAGCGGTTTACTCATTCAGTTTGCTGGCAACATAATGGAAAATCGTGTCGTACGTTTTAGTCTGTATCTCCGGATTGCGGGTGTATACGAGGAAACGATTTCGCACAATGCTAGGCGAATGTACTCTGTACGATTTGAGCTCAAGTTGGTTGAGTTACGCGTAGTAAATCGTAGGTAATTATAAGGCTAGTAAATGACGAATTTCCCTTGTTTATTGAAGTCACACTCCTTCCCTATTATCTACTCCTGATATATATATATATATATGTTTATTTATTTATTTATATTCATGTATCAGAACATATATCATGTATATAGGTAATATCAGGAGTGACAATATTATGTCACTGCTGGAAATATGTATATAATAGGGTTAATTTCAGTGATGTCATCCAGAGAAGTCAACCATGGTAGTGTGGTAAGGGGTTGAATAAAATAATATCATTAGTGAAAACATGCACTAGGTACCATCTGCGGCGCAGTTGATGAGCTGGTTGATAGCACAATAGCCAACTGTAATACAGTTTATACAACACACTCCTAGGTGTCGCTAGTGTCATGATTTTGCTAGATTTTGGACCTTGCCATTTTAATAATCTTATTACTGTTACACTTAGGTAGTCATTCATATCATGACTTAGTATCTCTTCATGTCTGTGCTAAGTCTGTGCTAAGTTAATAAATGCTGCTTCTGCTGTGATATACACAAAACCTTGCACATTTAAAAATTTTATATATCTTATTTTTCCACTCTTATCATGGGTGTGATTCTAACTGAATACCTACTAAAACATACTATGACTGAACATGGGGAACTCTCACCCTCTGTAATTGGTCCAACTGCTTCCATTTGCTTCAACGTGTTATCATAGGTTACTTATCCTTAATTGTGCCTATTTCAACCTTACACGGTCCTTAATATGTTCGTGGTTATCTTTCTTGTGAGATATTTAATTTTTAAGCGAACCACTTTCAAATAATGTGATACTGTTATCTAGTTTCTGCTCACCTCCAGCTACCATTTACCTGGCAGTTGCTTTCTTACAGGTTCATGACTTGGAGTTTGCACCCCAGTGGAAGTAATTCTCAATGAAACACTGCCTGCCCTACAGAAAGATAAAGGATGCAGGCAAGGCCCACTACATTGGCATCACCGGTTATCCTATTGCTTCATTGAGGTACACTAAAATGGACGTAACGTTTAGAGTGGTGCAGTTGGTTAACTGTAACTTTAAATTGAGGACATAAAGAAAGCTAACATAATGAGATTTATGAATGTTTCAGATTAAATTTATTTTGTCATATATAGTAAATGTGTGAATTGATTTTTCTTTCTTAAAACTAGATGTTTACCTCTGTTAAATAACCAGCTAATGATATATCTGTGTGGTGGATAGAGAGGTGATTGAAAGGAGTCAAGTGAAGTAGATATCATACTATCCTACTGTCACTCAAACTCTATTTGACAACCTCTTTGCTGAGCACATTTCTTACTTCCAGGTATTTATATAGGAAGTGGTTCTTATACAGATTATATATATATATATATATAATATATATATATATGTATATATATATATATAATATATATATATATATATATAATATTTATTTATTTTATTTATATATATATATATATTCTATTGCAAATAAAATTCAATATATTTATAAATATTAATATATTAATTATTTCAATAATATATAATTATATATATATGTGTGTGTTTGCAGTGACACCTGTAACTGGACTATGTGAAATTGCCTAACCTGTGTGGACGGCCTGTCTGTGATTGCCCCATCCTAGAGTAAAGGTATCGGAATCATCAGTGCTGCTCCTCTGGGAATGGGGCTGTTGTCTGGAGAGAGGACCTCCATCGGGCATCCTGCTAGCCCTGAGCTGAAGCTGGCTTGTTCACAAGCTGTAGCATATTGTAAAGTGAGCAAATTTACATACAACCACTCAGACATTAAAGTGCGCGATAATAAACGCATGCACGTGCATGCTAATTGCTATTGATTATACATTCGGTGGTAGGGTTTTATAATGAAAAAATTCTTGTTAATGAAAAGAGTTCTCTTTAACATATTGTAGGCAGAAGACACTGATATATCACGACTAGCTCTGAAATTCAGTTTGACTCAAGCGGGAGATATTTCTACTACATTAGTTAGTATGCCTACGTAAGTATATTACACCTGTATACGCAATATTACTGTTTGTATAACTATACATCTGGCTCTTTACTTGTTAGCATGCTTTTCCATCAGACTGATTCCTAGCTGTCTTGCCTGCTTTTCGGTGTAGTTGTTTACGTCTGTCTCAAAATTACATCTCTGTTTCTCTCTGGATATGTTGTTGTTCATGGCATGAGGTGATTAGCAGTTGCTATTAGTGTACATTATTGCTGTGCATTCAACTTGATAGACCACCAGCCTAAGAACGTTTTTCAACTCGTCGGTAGCATATGGACCACAGCTGTTAGCAACTGCTGGCCTCACGTCTGCATTAGTTGGCAGCTATTCAACGAGACATGCGCATTCATTGGAAGTTTGCCCAGAAGGCAAACCTGTAGCAGCTGAGAGAGAAATAGCCACTACTTCACTGGCACGTTGGGGATCTGATGTCTTGTGCAGCTGAGCAGTGCAACAAATGTTGCATTATTACTAATAATCAGTCGTGATTCATTGCGAGTTGGGGTTGCGTTAGGCCATGGGGTCACTGTGAGTGGCTAGTCATAGTTATTGTAATGCACCTGCTTGAAAACATTTGAGACATTGCCTTGATTTAGTTTTTGGAAAAAGGCGTGAACAAATATCTCCTCAGGTGAATGTGTATCTAATGGATTATGTGTCTTGGGATATGGTATATTCCATATAAAATGTGCACTCGCCACTTTCGCTTTCAAATTTTTTAATGTTGCAGTATGCCTCCATGATCATGTGTTACTACTAAATTTAGATTCGAGCCGTCCTGCTAGACAGTATAGTCTGTTTCCTAGTCTATAGCTCACGCAGTACTATCTGAGTGACGTTGAGCAACCTCTATCGGAGTTGGGGCATAGTCTGGACGGTTACTATAAGCCTGCTGGTAATAGGCGGTCTATTTCTTGTGTTTAGGCGATTGTGTATTGTACTCCTTATATTAACTTTTCATTTGATGACTTCGACTCGGCCATTTTACAATATTGGCGCTCATGATTAAAGCTTACTTACACTTAGTTTAGAGCAACTGACCAGGAATATTGAAGTAGAAGCTGAGCAGCTAACGAGCCACGAAATGAAGTGATGCAGGATGTCATTGAAAGGTGATCTTGGTTTTCAGCAGAACCTTTTCCTGTGATCAGTTTCTAACTCACTGGGACACTAAATATCACAATTCTTTTATTGTGAAAATTTCCATATGGCAATATAAAGCACAAATGATTTTATTTAATTAATATTATTTGATTTTTTACTTTTATTATAATTTTATACTGGTTTCTACAACTACTAAAAGCAATATACAGAAAATAAGG
>NW_014577258.1:248409-299690 GCF_000485595.1 Priapulus caudatus | reverse complement strand
CAGCTCGATGGCCAGCGCAAGACGCTCTTACGGAGCACTGCGAGGAATAGAGGGACGGTGCCGGGTTAAATTCGGGTGCGCCGAAGTCGGCATTTAGGTAGGCATTCTGACAGCCAAGGTGTTGTCGTGACGGCAACTAATCTGGTTGCAAGCGCGATATGCCTTCTCGGGTCGGTTCTGTTGGCTACCATCGATGTTTTTAGTTTTTCTCCGTGTACAATAATCTGTGTTTTGCGGTCTGTCAGTAATGTGTTCCTGCGGCAGAATTGCTCGGATGAGCAGACAGCCCGCTAAAATAGACTTTCGAGTTGCCACACTGCTCAGATGCACACACATCCCGGGCTGAAGCGTTTTAATGCAGTTGCTGTGTACGTCGTACCTCCAGTTCGGTAGTCACTTTGCTGTATATGTGATGTCTAATGATTATAGGGGTAAATCGCAGTGTATTATGCGTAATACCGAAATTATGTTATATTCAGTGTAAGCTGATGCTAGCGATCTTATTTGCAAGTGTACTTTTACGTGTTGCTCCGCTTCATTGAAGTACCCTGGGCTTACTGACTGATGAAAATTAGCAAGATCGGTTATATATACGGTGAGTGCCCTATCTGTCATTTATGCTGTGATTCGTGGTGATCTGTTAAGGTTTATTACGAAACTGCGGTATAGCAAGTAATATATAAATACAATCATTTGTTTTAATGCTTTACGCGTGAATTTATTTTTACAAAAAACATCAGATCTGTACAAGTTAATTTTGTTTTTATTTTTTTTTTTTTTTTTTTTTTTTTTATTTTTCTGTTTTTTTTTTTTTTTTTTTTTTTTTTTTCTTTTTTTTTATTCTTTTTTTTTTTTTTGTTGTTTTTTTTTTTTTGTTATTTTTTTTTTTTTTTTTTATCTTTTTTTCTTTTTTGTTCGTTTTTTTGTTTTTTTGTTTTTTTTTTGTGAGTTTTTTTTTTTTTTGTTTTTATGGAATGTGTTGGTATGATATGGCTAAGTCAGTGTACTACCTCACTTCCGTTTTGATAATGATGCAGCGTTTCACAGGGCAGAATCTTCTATGTATTTAACGCTAGTCTGCCACTAGTTGTAGATGATTTTAACAGTTCTGTCTTGACCCCAGCCGCCGGTAGGAAGCCGATGACGTTGACATCCGCCTTGCGTTCACCTCTAAATCAACGCTACGCGTTGTTCTCTTGCGCGCCGTGTTAAACATTTTCACCAGTTATTCGCGACTTTCTAAGCTTCGCTCAGCAATAACATTTATCTTTGACGATAGAAAACAAGATGCCATACGATACTAGATTAAACCCAAATAATATTTACTTCGCAGGACCTATACTCGATATGTTTCTGCCTTGCTTTAAGACACATGATATGTACATGTGACGCTTGACGACGCCCGGAACAGCTGCAGGGCTTTCAGTACTGTCCCGGCGCTGGTGCGTGATTAGCGTGATAAGAGTCTCGAGTAACAGTTGTACGGCACCAGCCTGCATCACAGGTTATAGCGTTGGCTCCCAACACCTAAACCGTCTCGGCCACTAGGCCAGCGGTGCTTCAGGGTAAACTGACGAGGGGAAGGGCGTAGAGATGACGGGAGAAGGTCGACTGGGCTGTTGGCTTCGTAATCGTTCGACCGATGGTAAGTCGGGCGGTTCACTCCCCGTCTGCTTCGTTGCGTGGCACAACATCCGGTGTTCGCCGCGCCTTCGCTGCAGATCAGTCCGATTCGAGGGGCTCGCGACGGTGGGTCGGCGTTAGTCCGCGGGAGTCATCGTGCCATATGGCCAGCCAGGGCAGTGCTTCCTTCAGCATGGAGGATGCAACTGCGGTGACCTCTGTGTTCGTTTCGTGCCGAGCGAATTGCTAGCTTCGCACGTTCGCGATTGCCTGCACTCCTGTGCAGTTACTAAAGCGCGAATGAATGTCAGCATCGCAATATTCCTCGCGGACAGTACACGGATATTCCATAGCAATTGATACAGCTGCTTTCTCGCTACGCACCCTACTCGTACAGTATGTGGATGAGTAGCGTCGCCTTAACGCGCATACATTGTACCAGAACATCTCCAATTACGAATGTGCGCACTGCCGCTTTTTGACTCATTGACTCAGCTGGCCTGTATTTTTACTTTCTGCTATATTTCTCTACATCAGAGCTTCTGTATGCTTAAGCACTCAGTCTCGTGGTCGCTGAAGCCTACCAGGGTTGAAATCGCGTGAATAACATTCTAAAACATGCCTGAATACATCTAACTGCTCTGAATAACCTCTAAAACTGCTCCTGAATAAATCTAAAATGCTCTGAATACATCTAAACATGCCTCTGAATACATCTAAACACTGCTCTGAATAACATCTAAAACACTGCTCGCGCGTTTACGAGCGCGTCGCTGGGGGGCCGCGGTGGTGTGTGTGACCTGTCTGTCGTCGTGTCGTGTGTGTGTTGTGTGGCGTGCTGTGTGGCGTGCGTGCGCATGTGCTGTATGAATGCCGCGCGTGTTGACGACTAGTTTTCGGTCCACTAATGCGACGAACTGACCAGAGCGGGCGATGGCCAACCGCGCGAGCGTTCGCGAGAATAAAAAAATCGCGAGAAGGACGCTGTGAACACGTTACGCCTGAGACATGTGAAGCCTGCGACCTGTGTGAATGCTGCCCAGTGAGGGCGCGATGAGCGAGCCGCCGCACGGGTTGCGCGGCTGTTCTCTCGATTGAATCTCGGTCCCCTGGTTGTGTTCCGGGCGCCCGCACCAGGCGCCGCACCGTGCCTTTGATGTTAAGCTTTCACCCAGCCGTCTCGCCGACCGGCACCATCTTGCGAGCCCGCTTAACTGAGCGATCGCCGAACTTCTCGTTAATACACGGGCGACGATTCTGCCTACTCGACGTTATTACAGATGAGCCAGGAATCCGATTAAGTCGCGGCGTCAAACTTTGAATTCAATTCGGCTCGTAAATACCGAAGCGGTTACATCAGCCGAGTATAGACATGACTTCAGTCGCAGCGGGTTTGATTCGTGCAGGGTATGCAACTTAGTGTGTGTTAGTATTGTCAGCTATATCTATAACTACAGTTTGGGCAAGTTAAGTGGGAACTGGGAATAACATAGTAACAACTCTATATACGACGCTCTCCTACGGTTAAAATATCGCATTGTTTTTTTACACTGGCATGCACGTAATTCCGCGGGTTATCGTTGTCTGTCGCTTATTGGCGTGTCTCAGTGGAAGACTTACGCGTGGGTATTGTGAGCGGCATCATGTACTGCGATGATGCTTACTGATCGGGATCTTTCTGCCCGGACTTCGTCCGCCTGTCGGCCGCGCGTCTGACGTCGGGTCTCTACTTCGGCGCGGCTTCGCGTTCCGTTCTTGGTGTCTTGCGCGCCCTTGCGACTCCCTTCGCGGCCGCTTGTCGATCGCGTCGACCTGGTAACGCGCAGTAGAAAGGCGTGTTGAGCGTTGGTGTCGATGACAGTGAGCGCGATCTTTCTATGCTGATGCCGCTATCACCATCCACATGCTATCAAGAGCTAATAACACCTAGGTATTATAGGTGTTATTAGCTCTGACCTGTACGTCTATAGCCACACCAGGCGATTCGTACAGTATCCGACAAGACAAGACAAGACAAGAAAAGCTCTTGATGCTATTACGATTCACTCGCTTAATTTTTCTCTCAGTAGGTTTGTGAGTCTTATTTTGAACGTTTCGTCGTTCGAATTCATTTGGCTGTATGTTGATATTAAAACTGTATCTAAGGGAAATTACACACACCCGACAAGAATATGTTGACATGCCTTCTTCAATAAACTGTACGGAAATGAAATTGCTCAGCGCAAACAACTAGTTTGTATCGCGTATGACTTGAGCGTAACTATTTTTCGCAGATTCATTTAGTTTCCACCATAAAACCGCCGAGGCCAGTATAATAATACGTTACGTAATAACATTCTTCTTCTTCTTCATAACTTCTCTACGGCTGTGTATACGCAGGGCCAGGCGCGCGGCATAAGCTCATCGACTATTTGCGTTACCTTGATACAAACAATCGCGTTGAGTGGATTTCATCCCATGCGACCCATACCTGTTTCCCTACGGGATGACTCGTCTTGCGGCAGCAGGTACAACCGCAGGGTGGCGGAAGATACCTTCGAATCGATTTCCTCGGGTCGTGGCGTATCTCGAGGGTTGCTGAGATCGAAAGTACAAGCGCATGACGTAAGGGTCGGTGTCGCGCCACTTGCGCAGTTGACTCCCGGCGGTGCGAGACCTGTACGTTGGTGCGAACCTTATCAGAGCCATGGAGCACTCGTATTGTATATGGTGCGCCGGTGAAACACCGGACGTTCCTCTAGCAGCCGCAGTCACTGTGCCGAGATAAACACTACCTGATAATATCAGGGGGTAATTAAATAAAATAAATGTCTTCTATTATAATGTCTTAAATGACTCTTGATAATAGCAATGAATGTCATCAAAATAGCACATGAGTATATATATATATATATATTATACTATTATATATAATTATAGTATATTGTGTGTGTATACATACAAATACGCGCGATGGTCATTTAGTGAAGATATCTTTAGATTTTAATTGACTTGTGTCTGGTATTCACAAAAGGAACTATTGTCAATATAATAATCGCGATATTTATTATATTAATTATCAAAAACCTTCAGGCAGTACCAGCGTGACCAGTGGGATCATACGCGTCACATCTATGACCTTTATCATTATCTATGACTTTTATCATTATGACATATCGCCGAATTATATTTAACGTGCAGCCAGTATGCTCTTCAATTAGACGTATCCGTTTCTCATTGTGCAACGACCAGACGAGTAAGTAATGATGCTATCGGTTAATAAGCTGATTTCGGGCAGCTGATCTTTCTATTTACGAAGAGGAGCAGATTAGAAATCTGTTGACTGCTCTAGACTATATCGCTTGACGTTCAAAAACCGATGACCTATAAAAACTGGCTGCACCACACTGCATCAGGCTCCCCCAGGCGGAGCGTCTGTAACAACTGTCTAGAATTCATCAGATCGCTGGCGCGGGGGGGGGGCTTCCAAACTTATCAGCAGTCACCTTCAATAAATCTCTCAGACGGCGTGAATCGTTAAAAAACAGGAAAGATCAAACAGCCTGCAGCCATTGGCAGCAGTCGTCTCGCCGCAAGGAAGCCTTTTTTGTCGTGTATGAACATATTAAATTCGGTTGGTACTTGTACTTTAATGAGTCGGAAGGATTTTTGAAAGTCAGCGAATGTTTTCCTGAACTTGAACGCGCTTTGATGGCAAAAAGTTCATTAAAAAGACGTGTGCCAAATTTAAGTGCATGCGTGTGCCACTCCCTCAACGGTGATTGGCTGCCTATTGCAATTATCGGGGGAGCGGTTTTCATACGCACGAAAACATGTTTATGCGTTCGGAATCTCGTTTTACTAGCGAATTTTTTGGCGTCTCCTTAGCCATAAGCGGCGGTTAATTAAACTGAGCGGTTTATAGTGTTCCTCGAGGAACTCGGTATAGTTGTAGTATTAACTGTGATTTGTAGTAAGTAAGCATGTATGCATGGTTCAATTACGGACTGACAATATTCCCATTCGTGGAAGTTGACAAGACTCGTTTGCTTGTGCACGTTGATTCATATAATTGCATACCCTTGTGCGCATGAGAATGTTAGTTACTACGTGCATATATATATATACATAATTTGTAGTCTGTGCGTGCGTGCATGAGTGCGTGCGTGCATGCGTGCGTGCGTGCGTGCGTGCGTACGTGCGCGCGCGTGTGTTTGTGTGCGTGTCAGTGGACGTGTACATGCATACATACACGCGTACGAGTAAGAATGTCTCAACGCGCGTGCGTGTGTGCGCGCACTCGCGCGTATCTATGTCTATGCGTGCGTGCGCGCGCGCTCATACGTGCGCACGCCCGCGCACACAGTGCACTCACACGATGGCGGGTTGGTCTTGAAGCGCTTCGCGTAGAATTCGCCGACGTTCTCGTTGCCCTCGTTGCCGGTGCGATAGATCGTCTCGAAGGCGTCCATCAGACTCGTGCGCTCCTCGTCCGTGAATGCGCTCGACGAGATGTTCGGCTTACGACTCATGCCGAGCCGCTGCAGAATCACCGCCTGAATCCACAGCAGGTGTTCCTGCTTCTTCCTTTCATTCAAGCGATACTGACTGTTAGCGACCGCGCGCGTCGGGCTCGGTCGTGACGCAGTGGGCGACGCAGTGGGCGACGCAGCGCGCGACGCAGCGTGCGACGCGTCGACGCGCGTGCCGACCGGCGGGTCGGGGGATTCACGATTTTGTCACACGGTGCACCATTAGTTTCCATCGGGGTAAACGGAGCAAAGAAGAAAAAAGGGAGACAACGATGTTAGTGAACAGTGCCCTAGAACAATGTGTCACAGCTATCTATATAGAATATCGCACAGTCTACAACATCTACAATTCAAATAAACAGTCTAGAACATTACACAATCTACTATGTACAAATTCACAGTGCTGCGAGCAAGAACATCTCACAGATAGCTACAGTAACAGACAACTATCTACAATATACAACGGTTACAAACAATATTTTAACGCCAGGCTATTTATGTTACAGTGATCTACAATAATATTATGTCAAGCTATCACGAAACTCTCACAATGCCGCTAGCTACAATATGCCACTGCTCTGCACTCGCTTACACCTCTCTAGAATGCATAACAGCAGAAGTGCGCAAGAACATGTGCTCGGCATTTCTAGTAACAGTTGTCAATGATATCACAAAACTATCTACAATATGCCACATCTTTAAAATAATGAAACAGTTATCTACGATTGTATAGGAGTAACATTACGCAGACATGATCTGTCTATTATGTTACACCTAATCACACGTCACAGCTATCTACAACACAATGTGTCACAGGTATCTATATTATGACAATAACTATCTAACTACTAATATGTAATCGTCATTTTCATTAGATCACGGTCTTCAGCTACCATTGCCAACAAATACGACAAGCAGTTCATAAATTACATTAAATACATTAACC
Organism: Priapulus caudatus; assembly: GCF_000485595.1. Lineage (NCBI taxonomy): Eukaryota > Metazoa > Priapulida > Priapulimorpha > Priapulimorphida > Priapulidae > Priapulus > Priapulus caudatus. Next base: position 292,610 of record NW_014577258.1, on the reverse strand, counting down.
CCCATGCATACTGTGCGACTGTCATACAGATCTGGTCGGTTTTGTCTTAGCGATGTGCCGGACAAGTACGCGACACGTATTATGCGTTAGCTATATATGGTAGTCGTCATACCCTTCGCGAGTGACTACGACGTAATTTCCCGGTGACATAGTCAGCCATGCAGCGGGTTTACAGTGAAAGGTTTACACAGTCGCGTGTCATAGAGACTTCGCAGTTGCGTCTCTGAGACTGACACGCGGCTGAGCAATATCTCAACTGTAAACAGTATGTAACTGTAACTGTAACTGTAACTGTAAACAGGATGAGCTGGAGAAATCAGGTCAGAATCGGCTCGCGTGTGCGCGCCTCTAGGGGAAGGTGAAGGTGTCTAGCCGTTACCTTTCTCTCATCTGCAGAAGCCGTTGAGTTTCGTAGTCCAAAGTGGTTGTCACGTTCACGTCCGATCCCATTGTATTGTTGTCATTAGTGTCGTTATACGCCATCGACAAGTCCTCATCCTCGCCTGCTGTGTTGTCAGGCAGTGTTCGAGTGTCAACGACCGCTGTCAACAACAATACTGTCATCGCCACAGTCGGGAGCGGCCAGATGAGATAAATGTTTTGCACCATCGTGAATTGCGAGAATCCTCGAACGGTAGTTATTCTGACAAAAGTCGTCGGTGATCGTGAATCCTCAAGCCCCGCGACAGTTGTGTGCGTCTCTCTCTCTCTCTCTCTCTCTCTCTCTCTCTCTCTCTCTCTCTCTCGGTGTCTCTCCCTCTTTAGCTCCTTTAGTTACTGTCTTCTCTCCTGTGTTCTCTTTCTATATATGTATATATGCGTGTGGGTGAGTATGTGCGTGTGTGCCCGTTGTGTATGTATGTCTGCCTGCGTGTGTAACGAGCCTTTTCTTGTAGACGGTGATTTAGCGTGAATGTGTTTACGAGTATGCCCGCGCGCAGCCGTGGTCGCCTTATATGCCTGGTCTACGTTATCCACGTGACGTCTGCAGTCGTCTGACGTGAGCCCGCAGCCGCCTTCCCTGATCAGCCGATTGCTACGTCTGCCTGCCGTTCCTTTGATCTTCAAATGGATTTCCGCGAAGGGATTTCTCTAACGATCCGAAATCCTCTTTAAACCTGTGAGTGTTAGCATCTGCCACTTGTACAAACCTCTTGTCAGTATGTTGCTAATGCACACTATATATTCGAGCTACGAGATGTAACGGGTGGTGGTGGCGATGGTGGTGCGTAAGGCGGAGGCGCAGGCTCCCTCGCCCATGTGGGATGCCCGGAAACAAATATGTTGTTTAGACTGGGCGATCTGCCAAAAAGCAGCCGCTGAGACCACAGATTAACGCTCTGAGATTCACGTGTTTCGCGGGGCGCTACTATTTGCGTATGTTTAGCAGCATCTTCCTCGTACACGGCGAGCTTTTCTGACGCAGTTTATTTAATCACATCATGTACGAGTGTGTGTAGCTTCTCCATGGATCCATGCCACCCGCCGGTGGTGTAGTCTACGCGTCTGTGAGAACGTTACGGCTAAACGCCATTAAAAAATACAACACATCAGGAACGCCTTGTGCCACTTTTTTGTCTCGTCTCGTCCATGATGTCATCGTGGCGATCGTAACACCGTTCGTAATAAATGGGGTAATAAATGCTGCCAACAGCTGTGTGCGGATACAATGTTATTGCCAGTAATAAAGAATTCGGAGAGCAATGTATCGGCCAAGTCTTTTGGTCTCGTACGACCTACGCGAGATCACATGGTTTGTCTAATGACGTCGCAAGGTTTTTTCGTCAATTTTATATTGTTATCCAAATTTAAATTTGATCCTGTGGACTTAGCGTGCTAATGTGTTTCGCAGAACCTGGGGGCTCTATTGAACCGCCATTAAACCGAGTTCGTAGAAAATATTTGTTCAAACCCCATAAAACCGACCTGTTAATATATTTCATCTTTAGATTTTCGATTCATCGAAGAGATGCCACGGCACGATGTTAAAGGGTTTTGAGCTGCAATCATCTGTATTTAAATGCGATGATACCTCCTGAATTTGATTCATAGTCGATTTTTACACATGTACTGTAAATCTTCATAATCTTGTTACTACGATCGTGGGAGCGAAGATTGATTGAACGCATGTTACTGCTGTTTTCTGTTGTAGCGTTTATCTAGCGTACCTCTTGGCGGTCTGTAATCATACATATGAACAAATACAATTATAATTTGATCACACGACTTAAAAAGGTGATGGGGTTTTAAGCTAATCATATTTATCTTAAAAGACAAAGAAGTTATTTAAATGTTCTTTGACATTATTACTCAAACATTACATGATTAGTTGATGTGCGATTACTTAGAAAGCTATGGTCAAAAACGAGGTGTGCGGTTTACGTACGCCGACTGTCATTGTTACAGCGTGTGTGCTCATCACTTATACCCCGTCACACCGGGGTGGCGTCCTTAATGCGCTGCTACGGCGATGGAAAATGGGCCCAGAGCGCGCCAAGGTCGCCATAAGCGTGGTATAAGCGTGGTGGACGTCGCGCTTGACATCGTGGCGTGGACAAGGACGCCAGACATCGTGGTGTAGTCGCCATGGTCGCCAATGATCGCCGAGTCACGGCGTTTGTTTTGAGCATGTTCAAAACAAACGCCAAGGTTCGGCGATCTGACCTGGAACGCGGTGAGAACAACGGTGGGGTCGCGAAGGTCGTGAGACAAGCGTCGTAACATCTCCATAAACGTAGTACACGCGCAGTACACGCGTGGCAAAGACGCTGCGAAAATGGTAACATTTTCAACGGCGAATTCATGGATCTGTCTCATCCGATCTGCCGATCTGTTTCATGCCGATCTGTCTCGGCCACGGCCACGGCCTCGGCCTATGGTAGCTTGTTTCTTCGGCATCGTGTTTCTACTCAGCAAACGCACAACTATACAGTTAAAATTTCCGAAAATCTGACCAGCTTATATAGTCGCCGTGAGAACGTGGTAGAAACGCCGTGAGGTCGCCGTGCAGTCGCGATACACGTAGAAGACGCGTGGTAAGAACCCCATGAGCGTAGTGAGAGCGCCGCGGGAACGCCGGTGATCGCCGTTGCCAAGCCCATAGATCTCAATAGAAACGCCATAAGCGCGGAGAGGTCGTGGCGGGCGCGCCGTGAGAACGCGGTATGATCGCACAGGTCGCGGTAAGAGCGCTGGTTTTTTTTCAAGTTTGTAATTTGTTGGGACTTTTTCTCGCGTTGTGTTCGCGTTTGCCGGCGACCTTGTACATTTTCTGGTCGCCGTACGGTCGCGGATGGTCGCCGTTCAGTGTGACGGGGTTATTAGTTCCGGTGTCGGGAAAACTGTTTACTGTGTACCAAATGTGGCTCCTAGTAAAGCAATACGCTAAGAGTCGGCAGTTGCCGGCGGATATCCGCCAGACATGTTGATGCTTGATGAGAGTTACGACGCGCCGCATGCTGATGAAATTAGACGTCAAAGATGATGAAAGCCGGCTATGTGATATGTCTATTGGCACGCTGCCAACTAGGTATCTTTTGCGAAACGCCGTCCGTGCTATTCATCGACCGCACGGAGAAAATCGAATACGCATAAAAAAAAAGTTATGGACGGAGTATGTTATTCTGAGATAGCCTATCCAGCGTGTTCAACAACGTTATTATAAAGTTACCGCAAAATTGCACACACAAAACTGGCGCGAGAGACAGAGAAAGACCTGGAATATCTAGAGACGGTAGGAAATAAACGGCATTCGAGGTGACGTAAGATAACGAGTGAGGCTGTGAGTCAGAAAGAAAAAGTAGGTGGGGGGACTTTATAAGAAATCATACGCGAGAGCGCTCACTACCAGCATGGTTTCATCTATTACTCGACGCATTTCACCACATCCTGTCGTTAATTAAATCACACAATGCTGGGTTATATTTCTCTAGTCCCGCCGTCCTGTATTCTCTACCCCCATAGTAGTCACACGCCACTACACAATGTTGACATTTCCAAAATGTTAGCATCCTCACTTTACGTGAACCATATCTTTTACTGGACTATATATCTGTACTCCAACCCCCAGAGTGTCCTCATATCACAATCCACCTCCATAATCTTCACATATCCTACCCCTTCAATTTCCGTATTCAACCCGCTCCCTACAATATCTATATTTTCTATCCCCGCAATATTCTCCCCCACCCCCCAATGCCCACATCGCCCACCTCCAGAACTTCCACATCCGCTGTTCCTACAATATCCGCATCTCCCACTCACAATATCCGCATCTCCCACTCACAATATCCGTATTCGAATCCTGGGCAAGACTCGCACCCCATCATGCAACGCGAAGCTCGCAGCCGCCAGCACCACAACTTCATACCCTATGCCTCCATTCCCATCCTGTTGCTACACCCCCGCAACGTTCGACCCGCATTCTCGCGTCCAGATTCTCTCAACTGTAAAAGCGTGGCTTCTGGGAAAAGTCTCGTTAACGCTATAATATCGCGACGGTCGGCTCTCTTGTCCAACTTTAACGGCTTTCCGCGTAATGCTCTCCCTCAGCTGGCAGTGCGCTGACCAGCTCACGACAGATCTTCAACCGCGCGCAAACCGAAACGTGGGTTTTTTCTACGTCTAGCCGTCTGGTTGCCTAGCACTATCGGTTTACCTAAAGCTTTACACGGGCGGCGAGGTTGCCCTTGATTTCACGCTAAATCGTCACCTCAGCCGCTCATACATGCGGCCGCCGCACATCTGCTAGTCACGCTCTCGAGCGCCCCGCCAGTCGAGACGTCTGTAAAGTCGGCTGTAAATATATTTTAAACGCGCCGAACAAAACCTAACGTGATGTTTTCGTTAACAGCTTACTCAGCTCTGTCTGTCCTATGTGGTGATGTCTGCATCGCAAGTACAATTCTTTCCTGTTCGTTTTACAACTGAGTTCGTCTATCCACTGCTTTACTTTCGTTCGCACCCATGTTTCACGTTTCACTAATCGACTAGTATAGTATGTTTGTTATTTCCATTAATTTGCTGTTTTCGTTTTATTATATAGACATGCAATTTCTCTTCACATTTTCGAAAAGTTGTTTTATAACTGCGTGTTAATTAAGTCGAAACGTAAACGATGCACTATATAAATTACACAAATTTGCCATAAACACATTATGCTTCGTGGTCTACCAAGGTGAGTATATTTCCATCTTGAATTTTTCAACACGACGCGCCAAGCACAACTCTCTCGATTTTATTCGCAAATAGCTGCTTATTTTGCTATATCTCATATTTTCTCATACTTATTTTAACAATTTATATTCGATAGGCGTCGAAAAGGCGCTATGGATTCGCAGGCGCGAAATCGCCGCAATATGCGATCACACATAATGGCTTGCCGCGTATATACACCCGTTTACATCTGTCAAGGACTCGCTGTTACGGACTGCGAGGTGTTGCCCTGTTCAGTTTGACTTTCTCGTCCACGAGTTTCTCGCGATCCTTGTGAATGTAGTCGTAGACGTTGGGCAGGTCGTTGACGACGCAGACGCTCAGCGCGCTGCGGAACACGCTCATGTCGGTCGCCTCGTACCACTCGTTGGCTGCCTCGTCGTAGCACTCTACGTGGTAGATGGTCGTGACGCCGTTGAAGCCGCCGACGACGAATATCATGTCGTCGATTATCTGAGGGAGAAATTTTTACGGTATGGCAAATTCTGATATATTGTCAAGCAGCGTCAAGAGTCCAGCAAAACAATGATAATTAGGACGACGATGGTGACGATGATGATGATGGTGATGATAATTATGCTGATGTTGATGATGATGAAGATGATGATGATGATGATGATGATGATGATGATGATGATGATGATGATGATGATGATGATGATGATGATTAGAATGGTTGTGGATTTCTGCTACTGTTTTGTGGATATATGCTACTAAAGTGGATTTTTGCTACTAATTTAGTATCACTTGCTACTAAATGTGGATTTCTGCTACTAATTGTGGATTTCTGCTACTAAATGTGGATTTCTGATACTCGCGTTTCCTTGAATCTTATTGGTTAGCCAAAGGATTGGTTGCTAAGAGACCTGTTTGTTTGAACAAGTGGTTTCTTTCAACAAAGACAAGGAATTTTCTAACACAGAGATTCTTAAGCTTCTGCTTTCTACTAAAATGTTCATATCTAAAAATAAATGCAAAAATTTTAATTAATTCTTTAATTCTAAATGCTTGAAACATTTTGCAGTATGCAATCTTTTAATTTAAATGATTCCACTGTTCATTGCTGAAAATCTGACATCCGAATAAATTACTTGAATAGAATAGTGAAATGTAATAGTATACCTAAATTAAAACAAAAACCAGAAGCAAAGAACATAAAGTATACGAAGATGTAATACAACAATATAATATAATAAAGAGAGAGAGCGCGCGAGAGAAAGAGCGAGAGAGATAGAGTGCGCGAGAAAGAGAGGGAGAGAGAGAGAGAGAGAGAGAACGAGAGCAAGTAGCCGAGAGAGAGCGAGAGAGAGAGAGAGAGAGAGAGAAGAGAGAGAGGACAAGAGAGAGAGAGAGCCAAATCGAGAGAGCGAGCGAGCGAGATTGATGGAGAGAGAGAGAGTGAGGTAGAGAGGTGAAGAGAGGGCGAGGAGAGCAAGAAGGCACGAGACCGATGAGAAGAGAGAGAGAGAAAGAGAAAGTGCGAGAGAGGAGAGAGAGCAGAGGGAGCGAAGAGAGAAACAGAGAGAGCGAGAGAGAAGAGAGTGTGTGTGTGATGTGTGTGTGATCGTGTGTGTGGTGTGTGTGAATGCGATGAGCGAGGAGAAAAGAGCGAGAGAGAGAGAGAGAAAGAGACGTGTGGTGAGAGAGAGAGTGTGTGTGTGATTTAAGAGACCGAGAGAGGGAGTGTGTGTGTGTGTGACTGCTGGAAGACAGGAGCACGAGGAAGCGAGAAGAGAAGAGAGAGAAGAGAGGCGAGAGAGTGAGAGAGAGAGAGCAAGAGAGAGAAAAGAAGAGCAGAGAAGAGAGAGAGTGCGAGAGACGAGAGAGAGAGAGCGCGCGAGCGGCGAGCGAGCGAGGAGAGAGCGAGAGCACGAGAGCAGAGAGAAAGCAGAGTACGGAGTGAAAGAGAGAGGAAGGGAGAGGAGAAGAGAGAAGAGAGAGAGGAGTGATGAGATCGAGGGAGACAGAGTCCGAGCCGAGCAAGAGAGAAGAAGCGGGAGAAGTGTGTGCGTCGTGAGAGAGGAAGAGAGACGAGAGAGCAGAGAGAGAGAGAACGACAAGACGAGCGAGGAGAGAGAAGAGAGAGAGGCGAGCCCAGAATTGCACGAGATCGGCAGAGAGAGAGAGAGAGAAGAGAGAGAACAAGCGAGCGCGCGCGAAGAGAGAGGAAAGCGAAGAGCGAGTTGTGCCGCGAGGAGAGGAGAAGAGAGAGAGAGAGAGAAATAGATACGAGAAAGAGAGAGAAGAGCGAGCGAGCGAGAGAGAAGCGAGCGAGCGAGAGAAGAACGAGCCGAGTGAGCGCGGCGCGGAGAGAGGTGCGAGAAAGCGAGAGATGCGAGAAACGAGGCGAGAGAGAGACGAGCGAGAGCGAGAGTAGAGAGAGAGAGAGAGAGATGAAGAGAGAGAGAGAGCGTAGAGAGAAAAAGAGAGAAGAGTGCACATGAGAGAGAGAAGACAGAGAGAGAGAGAGAGAGAGAGAGGAGAGAAAGCGAGAGAGAGAGAGAGAGAGAGAGAGAGAGAGAGAGAGAGAGAGAGAGAGAGAGAGTGCGAGAGAAAGAGAGACAGAGAGAGGGAGAGAGAAGAGCGAGCACCTAAATTAAAGCGAAAACCAGAAGCAAAGAACATCAGTAATAGATATCCGCATTTATGATAAATAACTTGTGGATATTTGCTACTATATCTATAAATAGATGATCATCACTTTTGGTGGAAAAACTTTACATTGGACAAATAAAGCAATAGGTCACTATTTATAAAAATTTAAGTGTGCAAATCGCGCCTTCTGATGTTTCTCTAAATGAAATAACAGTATTTATATTTTATTCAACTAAATATGCTCTAAAATCTAGAATTTCAATATGTGGATATATGCTACTATTCCCCATGTGGATACCTGCTACTATTCAATTATGTTAATTAAAGTGCTTTAATTGAGCAGCAGAGTTAAAATCTTTTCATAGTATTGTTTAATGTTACCCTTTCTTCCATTGTATAAATTTTTGTAGAAAACTATATGTTAGCCCCAAAAATAATTTCTTAGCTGTCTAAGCTTTTTGGATAAGAAGAGTGCCATAAGGTAGTATATACTTTTAGTGCATCTTCACTGAAAATCTATTTTCCTGAATATGGTGGGTATTGATGAGTATTTGGATTTTGTTGCTATTTACAATCTAACACATATCCACTTAATTCATAGCTTTATTCACTTATCATAACTAGCTGAATTGGAAAATGTGGATTTTTGCTACTAAAAAACATTCAACGTAATGATTTTCTAATTTCCAGTCCAAAATTTCCTGTTTTTATATTATTACCTCCGCCAGGGGCTTGGCGGAGGTTATGTTTTCACCGGCGTGTGTTTGAGTGTTGGTTTGTGGGTTTGTGGGTTTGTGTACGCTCGCTGATTGGCTGATTGGCCCGCCACCGCCATACAGGTGTGGGTACAAGAGATAGCCGCTCATAACATGTTTTTAAAGTAAGTGGTGCGTAACTGCGCGTATACTAGGTATCTATGTGTCTCACCTCGACAGCGAAATTGCTTCTCGGCGTATACATATCAGGCACCGACGTCCAGGAGTTCGTCTGCGGGCTCCATCTCTCCACGGTGCACATGCGCGAGATTCCATTGAAGCCGCCCAGCACGTACAGGCAGTTGTGATAGGCGATGCAGCTTACCCCGCTGCGGCGGTTCCGCATCGGGGCTATGACGGTCCACGTTTCCGTCTCCGGGTCGTAGTACTCAGACGTGAGTAGACACTCTTGACCGTTGAAGCCGCCCGTCATGTAGATCTTATTGCCCATGACGGTGGCGCACGCGTCGCTGCGTTGATAGTGCATTGGCGCGATAATGCTCCACTGGTTCGTCGTCGGGTTGTAGCGCTCTGCCGTGTTTAGTCGCGAGTGGCCGTCGAAGCCACCCATGGCGTAGATGTAGTTGTCGACCTGGGCGACGCTGACGTAGCAGCGGCGAGAGTTCATGGGCGCCACCTCCTGGTACGTCTTATTTGCCGGGTCGAATACGCGCACGCTGTTGAAATACTCGACTCCGTCAAACCCGCCGATGATGTAGATGCGCTTGTCGAGCACGACGGAGCCGTGGTAGGCCCTGGGCCCGATCTCGTCCACGGTGTCCACCTTAACCCAGCGATCTGCCCGCGTATCGTATGCCTCCAGTAGGTTGGTGGGGCTACCGCCACTCCATCCTCCGATCGCAAACATGATTTCGTGCGGAACTCTCGGTTTTGCTAACGGACTCTCTATTAACACGGATTCGCTCTCTTTGTCCTCCTTCCCGTCTTGCAGCGACAAGCCGAGGTCGTAGAGAAACTTAATCGTTTCGATTACCAGCGTCCTACAATCTTCGTTGTCCTTCACGTACGGGTGACATTTTACCTTTTCGACGAAATAGTTGGCGTCGAGTAAGCCGAGGCGCACGGTGCCCAAAAGTTTGGCGATATATTGCTTACGCGCCTCGGCGTCGTGATCAATCCATCGCACGATCGCCAGGAAACAGATCTCCTCGTTGCGGACGTTCAGCTCGTCGGAGTCGATCAACTCGTGCAGTTCGTCGGTGCTCAGCTCTAGGTACTCGTCGTTGCGCTCGGCTATCTCGGGAAAGTTCTTCATGATGTACGAGTGCGCCCTCCTCTCCAGCCCCTTACAGAAGTACGCGCGCGCGAACGACCGGATGCTGAAGCAATTCGTGGCGTCGATGCGATCATTGATGAAGTCGCAGCATTCGCGTACGACGCCCATGATGTTCAGCTGGTCAGCGGCCGCCAGGAGTCGCTGCACGGTGCTCTCCGTGATGCAGCAGATACGCGTGTAGGCAAACTCGATGATGATGGCTAGCATCTCGGCGTCGACACCCGGTATGACGTAGTCGCGCTGTGTCCGGTTGTCGTCGTCGTTCATGCTGTTAGTGAATAGCGCCCGAAAGTAGGGACTGCAAGCGGACATGATGGCCCGATGCACCTGGAACTCGCCTCCGTCGCATTTGATCAGCGCATCGCATAACTGACCGCATTCTCTCATCTCGCGCAACGTGTTCATCGCCTGGACACTGAGTGTCCGGCCACGAGACAGGGATGTCGACATGACGACTTTGCGTTTATTTGGACGTCTTATTTGTGGCAACCTCAACGAGGGCCATAAACAAGAGCAGTCCAACGTTATCATAAACACAATACAGCGTTACAAACGAGAAATGTGTTGATTATGCCCGCAGTCCCGGTAACCGTCGCGTAGCAACTGTGGCGTGAGTTAGCAACAATTGTATTTTATTCGCGTAAGCATTTTCGCGTGTGATCGTGAACAAAGGCTGATCGAACAAGGATAGGGAAAATAAATGCCAGAAAATATTATTTAAGCGTAGCGCACGCGGCATGTCGGAAACCGTCCTAGAAGAAGTAGATAGCGAAGATTTTGAGCGAAAGCAAATACAAGAATGCATTTACAACCTAATTCCTGTTCCTGCTTTAAAACTTGGCGCATTGTATGCTTATTTTGCAGACAAGAACGAAGCCGATCGTATTGATTTCGATAATTTAGCAGAGAGTAGGCTAGCCGATACGTATCTGCATTTATACAGGTACAACTAAACTCTGGTATATGCGCGATGACGCCTCAGTGCGAAATGAATATAATTGGCCAGCGTAAACACATAAGCATTAAATTATATTATTACTATTATAAACAAGCAGCTTTCCTCGTTAGAAACGATTATCTAGGCACCTGGAATGTACTCATTAAATATTAAAATAACAAAATGGTAAATGTCATTTTAACGTTTTGTGTAAATTTTAAAACAATGTTTTCGGTAGATATAAATTATTAATTTGTTAAGGAATTAGAACGTATTTAGCTCATAACTGGGATGTTTCACAAGCATTAAATTAAGCAGCACTAAAATTAATAGAACTTAAAACCGTGCAGGATCGTGAAAGCAGCGCTGGAGTCATGGGATGATGTACAGAACACTGAAGGCGCGCCGGGATGCGATAGCGACCTGATAGAAGCTTCTTCCAATGAAAAGCTGATTCCAGAATTACAATGCCTGGTAATAACATTAGAGCACCTTCTCCGACCATGGCAGCGGCGCATACGCACAGGCCGGACACGTCGACACAGCAGTTAGGACGGGGAGATACACTGAATAACGAAGACTAAGATTATAATATTTCAGTAACCACAAGTTTGTATAATCTTGATTTTTACTTCCATCGCTCTGTCGTCTTGATTACACGGGCGGCACTAATGCCAAGCTATCTGTATAAAGTGTCGTAATTTAAAATGACAATCATAAAACAGCAAAACCATTATTTTTCGCGCTTGAATATTTGACTTGGGAAATCGTGATTGAAAGGAAATATACATACGACCAAATATGACGGAAGGCTAAAATTAGCTGCAAATTATTGTAATAAATAGCTGGTGTATTGCTAAACTACTGTTTAATCTGCTCTATTGTTTCGCATGAATACAAATCTATAATGATTCGAGAATGGCCTAATCTATAATCAAACTAAATTATATATTTACACATTACTCTTGTTAATGATAAAAATAACGATATGTTGATAATATGATGAATCACTGATTACAAAAATCAGCACACGCAATCTCCCCCCTTCTCTCTCTCTCTCTCTCTCTCCCTCCCTCTCACTCATTCGATCTCTCTCTCTCTCTCTCTCTCTCTCTCTCTTCGCTCGCTCTCTCTTTCTCTCTTTCTCTCTCTCGCTTCACCTCTCTCTCTCTCTTACTCTACGATATACCGATATACGAGCGCGCATGCACATGCACGCAGAATCTATATTATACGTACGTGTACAATGGGCCAACTATAGAAGTAAGGTTACACATTTACTGAAAGACGCTGAGATTGCTGGTTGCTACAACCATCGATCTGTACAAAACTGTAGTTTACTATTGACAATCATCTATTATTCTTCATGCAGAGGAAGCACGAACGACACTGGCGCAGTTACCTGATAGCTTTGCCTTTCATTTAATTGTCACAGCAGTTTGGCTCAACCGCAGAATGATATCGTTGCTCTCACATTACAGCATGAATCGTACGTGAGCTACGACATGCCTTTATCGGACGAATCGTATGAACTAAACATACCGTCTAGGAATTAAGTTGAGAAATCTTCCGTTAATTACCATGTAACGTTTGAAACGTAATAGATGTACCTAATAAATGATTAATTATCCTGTGCGAGTGGCCAGAGCAAGACTAGAATACAATAGGTATGACTAGGCACGTTGTATTATGTATGAATCGCTCAGTATAGCAGCAGGGGAGTAAATATTACAAATGATGCGACAGAATCAAGGTCTTGTGTTTCACGCACATCACGTGATTTCCCTGAAGTCCGAACGAAGCTGTCTGCACGAACTAATATGAAGCAAATGCAATGACGATTAACATAGCATGGATGTATGTCTACTCAAATTTGTCTTGACGTTGGTCTTCATACGAAATTCAGCATGTTCAAAACCTCGGCAGCCGTCGGTCGCTCGCAAGGATCCGGATTCGTACACTTTCGGATGACGTCACGCAGCTAAAAAAATTGAGAATATATCAGATATTGGAGATACAACAGGCAATAATTTCAAATGAATTAAGTATATCAGCATTTAAAGATAAGGGTAAGATTTTATCAGCTGCAGCCTGCTAATGGCTAGTCAATGGGTTTTATAATGCATCATAGTACTGATATGTCACACGTAATAAAATACAGCATGCGTGGAGCACAAAATTACGTGCAACCATTGCTTTAGTTGCAGCGACATTATGAAATGTGTTGTTAGCACTGTCATTGGCTTCACACATGTTGCTGATGGTGCAGCTGGAATTTTTGAATCAGCGATGGTGTGGGTTTAAGGTGGAAATGGAGTTTCGGGTTGGGAAGGTGGAGTGGCGTGGTCGAATAAGTCCCCTAATTAGCATAATTATGATCTGCGTTTATAGGCAAGAGGGGAAATCGTGATTTTTAGCTGGTCGGACTCATATGAAATTACACTGAATAAATTGTTTTACAGTCTAGGGCCTTTGCAACGCATTAGTAAATATCTGTTTACTTTAATCAACACGACATTTTCTGCACAGTAAATTTAATCTCAACGCTGCTCGCACTCGGCAATAATACCAATGCGGACCGTGATTGCAGAGCGCAGTTTACCTAATAAAGCCCGGCGCACACGTGAGTAATTTTACCCAAGTAAAATAATGCATGCGTCAAAATACTCGACGAAAATCCACCGCACACGTGAGCGTATTATTTTGACGGAAAGTGTTATGTTCGCAGTGTGAAATATATAATCTATCAAGAGCTATGCATAGGCCTATCTAGCGTACTATTTCGAGCTGGCGCTCCTCATGAGTCAGACCGTCGGGCAGCTCGAGCAGGCTGCTCGCAGAGCCGGCACGTATCGTGTCCTTCTCCGTGTCGACGTGCAGCAAACCCTGCACGCCCGAATCAGGCGTCGTACGGTCGGCTGTCGCACGGGCGCCGTCGTTGTGCAGTGTAACCATCGCCGATGTCGTCGGCGGGGTGGCCGTCGACGACACCGATTCTTCGGTAAATACGGGATTCTCCATTTTACCTAGATAATGATTTTTCACGTGTCACTGTAATACTGTATATATACTTGTTATAAATATACGAAGCAATCGCGGTTAACGGCACGTTGGCTTACGAGAGTGCATTCACAGCCGTCACCCCCGTTCACCGCACAGCACGAGATGTCGCGAATCTGGCACGAAAACACGGTGTTTGTCGAGGTTCGGAGCAAATCGAATCAGCGGACAGGTGTACACACCAACCATAATTGTCGCCTGCTGATTACAGAGACTACGGTCGATGTATAACCTGCATGGGGAAAATGTTAAAGGCAAGCACAGGTACGGCTGCACCGATTGTTAGCCTCGTATGCACGCAGAAACGCGCATGCGTGGTACGGGGGTCGAGTGTCGTTTTACGAAAATCGAACTATAAAATCCATGTCGATCGCTTTGCTATATTTGATGGAAAGCGAGATCCGCTACGTCAGAATCTATCAACGTGCTCAAAGAATTCATCAGCAGAATGGAGATAACGGAATAACTCATGGCATTTAAGTCGATATTCTAAATGTGTGCTGCGTTTATAATTAATCATAGCTCCAGTACGAAACGCAACTTTATGAATATTTTTGGCATGGAATGAGATCAATACCCAATGACTCGTGAAAGTGTATTAATGTATTCATTTTTTTTTAAATATTCCTTCAATGCAAATGATACGGTTTTGCTAAATACTTTAATGGGAGTTTTTGTTTTATAGAATTTTACAGCGTCAACTATAACACGACCCTTAATTTCGCTTGAAGCGCTCTGCAAACCCCATAATGCTGCGTTTACTCTATCGATTTTTGTCAGCAAATCGTCCGAGTCGTGCAAAATAGAACACGTTCTATTTCTCCAATTCGGCGACTTGACTCCGACTCCGACTCCAACACAATCGAATATCAGCCGATTAGTTGGAATGCACTGCTTAACACTGCTTAACACTGCTTAACACTGCATTATCGCTCCATAAATTTTTGTCACTGACCGGCTGGTTCATCGTCGGTGTTATTAATTGATATTGTGGGCATAAACGTACGCGAGGAGGTGATTCGACAGTGAACTGGTCACATTGCTAATAAACGTATTTTTTGTTTTTACATTCTATAACTTCAACCACATAAGGATGATCATGATCACATCGGTTATAGATAGGCTGTCGCATGTGCGACAATGCCGCTTTAAAGTTGATAAATTGAGCGAAGCAAACGATAATTGTCTCGTTTGAAAATTCCGAACACTCTGTTTGATTAAACCTTGCTAACATGCATCACGTGGCAATGTGCCCGCGGGGATGCCACGACCTATGTTCGTGTCCAACACGCACACGTGGCACATGAGCGACGCTCACTCTCAATCCCAGACGAACAATCAATCCACCGACCGACCACAAAGCATCGCCCGTGGGCACCCGACTTTACAGATTTGTCTCCGTCCTTAATTTCCTTACGGTCCATGGTAGTTACGCTCGTCTTAATCGAGACCACATCATGGCGGACAAAATTGCGTCGCAAACTTATGCGCTTTACGCTAATGTGGACACATTGCGGTGAAAGTGCCAAACAATACATATTATAATAACGGCGTGGACACCGGATTAGCGGGTTTTCCGCCATATTCCACAATCTATAGTTCGCAGTGATTTCCCTTCTCTCCCCGAAAGGATGATACGATACAGAATGATAGATTCTATGTGACCGCGACCGCGAGAAGCCATAGAAATCCTGTGCAAATAAATCGCGCGTTATATAAAATTAGCCGCAAATGCACTGAATTCTTGCGTGAGTTATGATCTCTATACTAATAGAATACTGCAGCTGTGTGATTTAAATAAATAAACATACAACAACACCAACCACATATATATAATTTTATAGAACAACAACCACGCTCTTCGCTTGTCGTGAATATTGCTAATAAGCATACGTGAAAGTAGATGCGCATACCTGAACTCAGAAGGTGCGTGGTCTCCTCTGCAACGATGCTACTCCGATCTCCAGCATCCCTACAAACATCATGTCAACAGTGCTCAGATATACGACGCACACATAGACAACGCTGTCTACAAAAACACGCACAGATACGGACAAGCGCAGCTGTCCCCTTTTGTGCTACTGTTCCCATGCATCGTGCAACTGGGAGCAACCGCAATAAAACCTCATGACATTGTGCCGATGTTTACGTAATAATAGACCAATTATGCGTGAGCGATATACGTGTGTGTGCGTGCGTTTATGCATGCGTGTGCGCGTGCGTGAGTGGGCGCGTGCGTGCGGGTGTGTATCCGTTATTGTTATTATTCGAGGCGGGGGTTCGGTTAAAGTCCCACCACGACATTGTCTATCGCCTATACTCTGCACTACACGGCTCACTGTCCAATGCATTGCCACATAGCCAACTGCCGTACAGTAACGCACACGCCAACACACAGTTTCAATACGTATGACTACAAACCTGTTCAATTCCACGTAGCTGTCTGCGCCCCGCGCGTCATGCGGTGTATTGCTCGCATGCATGACTCCTAACGCGAACTAGTGCAATTGCGGCAATTTTATCCACATTACCGTGAGAAAATACGACAGAGGCGTGACCCATCGGTGCATCGCGCTATCGTTAGATTAATTATAGGCATAACGTTGTTTCACGTGCGTACACGCACGTAAACAACAGCCATATAATTTTCGCGAAACGAAATATTATTCTAGCGCGATATATGAATGGAAACGCTTGCGCTTGATCATCACGCGCTGCTGTATGTATATTATTATACATTATAGCACCCAGACAACAAAAATGCGTCGCGTCATGGCGCCATTGTTTGACATCTCGCAACTCTTGCATTTTTAAAGCACATATGTCGATATCTATTCGTACATCGCATGTACCTGTGCCTAGTGCAGGTGCAGTGTATTGTGGGTGACAGAATAAAAAAGCACTGCATGGGAACATTAGAGCGAAATCGATGATACGAAATGACTAAATGAAGTCAATTTATCCTTTTCGTCGACAGTGAGCCTTGGTCTATAAAGGCAGTGGCAGATTTGGGGGGGGGGGTAGATTGGGTGGCTAGCCAAGTCCCTGTGTTGGACTAAGAATATTTTTACACATATACCAATTAATTATTGCGAAGTATAATATTCGCGCGGCTGTACAAAAAGGCACCTGATGCATGGGTTAAATTATGTAATTGAGTAGCAAACCAGGTTACAACCCTTTTGCAGCTTTTTCACAATTCCAAGAAAGAGTTTTGCTGTCGCCCTCATCCCAGCGGTGGTCACACACACCCCCTACATATTCAATAATGAATGCCCCCACCCTGTACATCAATCAATCATTTTCAAAATTTTCGGGGGGAGGACCCCCATGCCCCCCGCCTGTTTCTCACCACCCTCATTGAAATCCTGGCTCCCCCACTGAAAGGATATGCTTTATGAGGTTGTGGGGTTACCTCGTGCTACCCTCGTAGCTTCCCTCGTGCGCTCGTACTCACGCACGTGTTCACGCATTAGTGAACAGCAGCATAGCTTAATTTAGCGCAGATATTTAATCCACGTGATTACACTGGCAACATTTCATGCGAGAGAACGGCAGAGGCATTTGCGAGCGTACGCGTATTCTATACCACTGTATGCCGAGGATCACACATTATTCAGCATTATTATGAAAAGGAAACACACACGCGCGCGCGTGCCTCGACTCGCACACATGTGTGCGCGCACAGTCCCACACACGCACGCACACACACACACATACGCGCGCGCACACACACACACACACGCGCGCACGCACACACGCACACACACACGCGCGCGCGCACACACACACACACTCGCACACATGCACGCACACAAATACACACATACAAAGACACGTACGCGCACACACACGCACGCGAACACACTCACACACACACGCACGCACGCATACACACATACACACGCACACGCACGCACGCACGGACGCACGCACACACACAAACACGCACACAAGCCATACACGCATTTACGCACACGCACGCAAGCGCGTATAGACCAAATAAACGCATTCACTAACATATACACGCGCGCGCCTATACACTAGAAACACGTAGACCCATTAAAGGCATTCGCACGCACGCACGCGCACACGTACCCCCAATACACACATGCCCATACGATCGCACGGGTGGGTGGGCGCACGGCCGCACGCACGCACGCACGCACTCACACGAGCGCGCCTGCGCACACAATCAACGCTGCAACTTTCATCGCTGTATGTAGCTGTTCCCGCTTCCCCATCCGGCAGCGGCAGATCAAGGCAGCCGTCAACATCTTCCGCGATCGTTTTTTTACAGTGACACGACTAAACAAACTTCCGAGTTGAGTGGATGAATGGTAAAATTGCGCCAAAGCATGTCTGCCCGCCGTGTTTTTGGAAACGTTTTCTCGCGCACGTACTACTACTACTGACATAATACCAAGAGTACATACTAGGAGACTCCTCTTAGGAAATCTCCTATTATGTACTCTTGATAACCTGATAATACCGAACTGTTTGTATCGATTAGGTAACAAAAAAATCTCATTGCCAGCGCGCACATGTCGCCCCGTCTGTCTGCCCTTTCTCCGAGTACATTTCGCGTTTGTGGCCGCCTCACTAGGTCTCTTTGCGCTTGTATCTGTCTGTCGCTTGGCTAGTCTGCAAGTCTTACCCTTTGTCTACCCGTATGTGCGCCAGTCATCCGTCACTCTGTCTGACTGAGTCTAATCATATCAACTTTTCTACTTGTCTCCCTTTCTTGAATCCCTCTCTATCTCCACACCTCTCTCGATCTATTTCCCCCTCGTTGCCCTATGTAATTCTAAATATGGCTGAAAATGGTCTAAATGTTTAACGATAAATGAGAAATGTTCTCTAAAATATCTACCCATGCATTTTCTCTAATGACGAGCAACTGGTGTTCTCCGTCGATTCATCCGTTATGCTCGCAAAAGCCACGTGCTTCCATTGCCTCGGCCACCTGTTTTTTGTCGCAGCAGATGACGTAATGTGTTCGTGGCCATCACGCCTAACTTCCTTAGCGGTGGGTGGCGACGCTTGCCGCGCACTGTCGTTAATCCGGTTCGACGAACTGCTGTGACTGATTTGCGTCACCGGCTGCGCTGGGTGAGTGTAAGACAGCGCCGGACAACTGTCGGACGGCGGAAACCTGGAGTGTGCAACACCTCCGTATCCATATCTGCCGTTCCGGATCGATATCAGGTCTGGTTCCTCGCAAGCTGACGCAGTTTTGACGTTGCTTTCAAAGGGGTACAAGGGCGGATCATCAGCGGAACATAGTCGTGCTTTCCCCTGTAACGACATACAGTTGTATAAATCGACGTTAATAACGACGACAGTGTAAATAGGAGCTTAATTAATAATTAAAATTAAAATTACCAATAGAAATTGCTACTATATGCATATGTGCGAGCATGAGTGAGTATGGGAGTGGTGTATGCCTACAGGGGCCTTCAATTATATTCCCGTACGCATGTTGACCGAATACCTCTCACTAGAGGCTTACCACACGAGTGCTCAGGATACATTTGACTGGATATTGTATTTGCCTATTGCTAAAATGTTTCCTATGAACCAATCAATGCATTAAAAAATACAAGTTCTTAAAGCGTCTATGACACTAATTGTCATATAACCTTTCAGTTCGTGTGTTTATTTATGCCCGAACATCTTCGCATCCCTATGCTTTGCACAGACAATTCAATAATGGTAAAAGCAATATGCCGGTTGCGCGCGCCATCTGGCAGCAGAAAGCGTGCGTGTTTTCAGTGATTACGTGGACACCGATTACGGAGACTACGCGGCAGCGCTCCTAAAGGTATTAAACTCCTAAATCTGCCAAGCCACGCTGAGACAGGTGAAATAATGAGATCTTTGGCGGATGTGTTCAAAGGATACGGTTTTATCTCTTTGACGAAACAGACTGTACGAGATTTCTTGTTATTATCGGAAACTGGACTTTTTGTTCTATTTGCTGGGGTGATGGCTCTTCCCGTGAGCATTCGTGTGGCGACCCAATAATGCATACACGAAACATTTCAACAAACATACTTTTCAGTGTAAAAAAAACATAAATAATCGCTTTCACTAAAACAGAATATTATTTAATTCAACAAAATATATGTTGTGCCTTGCAAGGTAACGTTATCGATGGCATTGAAAAGTGAATCTGGCTGGTTTATTGGATAGAAATATTTTTTTAGCTTAGTGGCCGCCAATGGCAAATAAATGCCCATCGTGATAAAACCTGAAGTCATAGGCAACGGCATATATATCAAGAGTACATAATAGGAGATAATCTCCTATTATGTACTATTGATATATATCTATATATAGATATGCGTGCTGTCTAAGTTTAGCATGGTGTATAAAAAGTATCCTTGCGTATGCTACAGAAAGCACCTAATATAAATGATTGCGGTTAATAAAATAATGGCATAGAATAGCTGGTAATTGCGCTTTTTGTAGGTTATAAAAGAAATGTGAGAATGTCACAGATAAAGTTGATAATTATAACCACTTAATATTGGTTTCATCTTGGCAAATTTAAAATCAACGTTATAAACAGGGAAATGTTTTACCTTCTAAACTTGAGAAAAATATCTGCATTAATAAAATAAAGCCGAGAAACATACATCAATATAAAAAAGCAAATATTCATAATGTCGAATTGAGAAATGACTATAAAATATCAAGGGACTCAGCAATACAAATAGAATCTGTTAGAATCTATAGAATCTATAGAATCAGGGATACAAATAGAATCTGACGTTGACATGCCATTATTATAACCATTCATTGTCTTTGCAAACAATGGAGGCGAACTGTCACCAAATTAAATCGTGTTTACCAGTCACAGTGATAAAAGAAACATAAACGGGTGTCATGTTTATTAAAACAACATTATTCAGGTAGAAAATATTTATTTTATACCGCAGTATAAAAACATGCGCAATATTTGTTACTACTACATCTGCTATGCAGCTCTGCCACCAGTGCTCCTACTATTGCTACTACAGCTACTACTACTACTGCTACCGGTATTGCTACGGCTAATACTAGGGCTACTACTATACAACATTACTACTACTGCTGCTGCTGCGACTGCTGCTGTTTGCGGTTTTGGAGCAGAAGATAACTCCGAGTTCTAGTGTATGTACATAGTGACGGAAACCTCTAGACAGCTGGCAATGGTGTTTGCCGAGCGCTATCAAACTGCAAGACAAATTTGCGGCGAAGAGAAAAACTTACTCATTAAAATGTAGCTGTCAGAAGTTAAACAAGCTAAAAATATAATAACTAATTCGAGGGCGGGTTGGTTCATGATAAGGCCGCGGCCACGGAGCTGGGGGAAAGCCGCCATGTGACTCGTGACCACTAGTCTCGCCGGCTGTAGTATTACGGTATTTGTCACGTCGCGTTCCCCTGCCGGCTAAACGGAGGAACAGCAGCCGGTATATTTAAGCTGTTGCCAGCATTCGTGGCAGCAATAGTTAGGCTGGCACATGTGGCTGAGGATGGCATGAATTTCATGATAAGCGGATATACTTACTGGGAATTTTGAATCATTTAAAAAAAATGTTGGTCTCTACTCGGTTGTTAAAACGTCTGTCAAAAAATTGCAAAACACAGATGAGGCGCATGCCTATTTAGCTTTAATAATGCCTTGCATCCAGTAATTGTCCTAATAGCTATCTTCTTCTTCTTTGATTTTAAATCCTAATTATAGAATTCTGTTGAGAATAATTATAATAGTGATCTCGTCCCATATAGGCTGATCAATTGGACTATAGATGGCGCCACCTGAGCCTTCACCAATGTAAGCTGGTTCTACACGAACACGCAATAGAACTTAATAACTAGAGCTTGATTTGTGAAAGCAGAGTTAACGACATTAACCAGAGAGTATGTGCGAGAGACAGGGATTATTGACATATACTAAACAGAGAGTTTAGGGAGAAACGAAGAATATGAGAACATAGAAGAGGGGGAGAGCTAGGTTGTATAAAGAGGGACATAGAAAAGAGGAAAGGGGAAAGGGGGAGAAATGAGGAGGCTAAATACCAAATACGCAAACTAGTGGGAAATAATAGGAGGAGGGAGTGACTGATCATGACAGACTGTTTGTATGTACGTGCGAGCGGGCCTGTGAGTATGTGCGCATGCTAGAAAACACGCTGAAAAACTCCGTGAGGCTAATGTCAATATTTTCGTTGTATTACGGCAGCTTGCACAAACGCGCGGCTAGTTTTTGCGAGCTTTTCATCGTGTTCGGTTTTAGATCTGTTATCCACTCTGTT
Organism: Priapulus caudatus; assembly: GCF_000485595.1. Lineage (NCBI taxonomy): Eukaryota > Metazoa > Priapulida > Priapulimorpha > Priapulimorphida > Priapulidae > Priapulus > Priapulus caudatus. The sequence goes on along the minus strand of NW_014577258.1, from coordinate 270,446 downwards.
TGTTAAAACGTCACTCGGTCTTTTGAGGGTTTCAGCCCATTTTTCGGAAAGACGGAAGCCATGATTTCCGCCCGTAGACTTTCAATGACTCCAGCGCGTTCATGAGGCTTGACGCAACGGAAGTGCCAACAAAGAAGCCCTGTTGTAACAGTATCTAGCAATCGCAAAGCATTATCGCATAAAATGAGTGGCTAAATTAGGTGTTAATTAAGTTCATAGGTTGAATAATGGCTAAGGCTCAGGTACTACTTGAACGTAGGGGACATTGCCGCCAACTATACTCCTATAATTTTTTTAATAGCTGAAATAAAAAACTGGAATGATACCATGAAATCAAGACTTGATGAAATTAAACATAGCCGCTAAATTACGATGAAACAGCCCAGGATTAGCGAGCGTCCCTGGAATCGGAATAAGTTCTAAGCATATCTTACTCACAAAACTATGTAGCAGGAAATCTGTTGCATAAGAACCAGATAGAGACAGACCGATATTTAACGTATTTTACGTTTAATTAGAATGTGACTTTTACGATTATGGGGCTATTTGGGTAGTATATGACCTATAACAGCTATATAACCATGCGATTAATACAATTGATTAGAAGCCAGATTACTACTGGGTTATTACGGGTTCACGGTACTGACAAAAAATGTCTGATGGGGTCGTGGGGCCAAAAAGGTTAAGAACGACTGCTTTACCACGTATCGCTCGACAGTGCAGCTATGACGACACGCGGAGGGCTAGCGCGCACGTATACGTACCCTATGTTGCTCGGGATCAGCCGTGCTCCGCTGCCACATGGGGTGGTCGGCATCCTCCATCGTACGCGTCGTCACGCGAGCGGGCCGACTGTCGTCAACACTCACAAGTATCTGCTTGAACGCCTTCATCGCGGACGGCAGCAGCGGCGGCGGCTCTCCTGCGAGCAAGCACGTGGTTATAGCGTGTGTGAACAACTCACATACATGGCAAACGTCGTCTCCCGTGATTAATGACTACGTACATGGCGTCGTTTCGTAATTTCCCTCATCGGCGTGGGCGCAACTGTTATGTAACACTGTGAATTCGGCGCATTAAATGCAGCTGGAATTCTTACGTCGTCAAAACCGTGCATCGTGCACGCGTCGGTCCGTTCCTGATATGCTCTACGTTGACGTATGGCATTACATAGTTGTTATCGATGCACTCACTATGGGGCGGTCAGAAGCGCACTTTGTACTCGTTCTACTCGTTCGTGCTCCGCACGTTCACGAAAGACCTGCATCGGAAGGCGACAGCTCGGAGCAACGACGCATCATCGCATACGGCCGGGATGCTCAAAGAATCAGCGAAATTACAAGCCAAGTAATGCGTGAAGACATGCATGGTAGTGGCTGCTGCCGTCCCGCGTATCGCGTATAGGTTCCACGGGGTCCCTACATCTCGCGTGCTGCGCAATCATTGATTTTTTGGCGGTGCTTTGAGTTATTGTGGTTCAGCTCGCGTTCTTTGCCTTCGTGGCCTCGTTTACGCATTGTCGCAGGCCAGGGGGAGAGGCGACTATCATGCAGTATAGTCCGAATGCATCGAGCATGCTGTTGTTGTGGATGCGCACGCGCGCATGTGTGGGTCACTTTCACATTATTATATGTAGTCTGTTTCATTACATTACTATTAGCACAATGTCGCTAGGGTTTTCATTTTCATGGCTAAAGTTCCAGTCGCATTAGTGAGGTGCTAGCAACGAAGAGGTACTGTATGTACTTTCATAATTATACGCGGGCTTGCAGGCGTATGTGTAATACGTGTTTACACGCGTACGTGTGCATATATATTATGGTCTAATCGACCTTGACCGTATGTGGATTGGCTGAACCGTTGTGAAACGAGTCGCTTGCATACGGAGTAATTATTTATAATATTATCTTATTATTAATAATATCAGAAATAAATTAACATTCTCAATACTCGTAGAGTCGTAGTCACTACTGCTTCTGAAAATATCACACATATGCAAAATTGAATTGCGCGCTAGGTCATCCTGCTTGCGCAGAGAGCAGCGGAGAGCATGCTCTCATGGCCGACCGATTCATCAGCAATTCAATGCTCGCGCAAATGTCAGCTTGCTGGTAATGAGTTCGTATAGTTGTGATAGCGCGTACATGGTTATCGTCGTAATTGCACGATTCAGTTCAGTGGGCGCCGGTGGGGATGGACGTTGGTTGTATAGTGTGTGGTAGCATGTGGGAGCGTGGGTGATGTTGGGTGGATTCACAGAAATACATAGGTATCGTCATGAGGATGGCTAGTATATTATTACCATGGGTAGATTTCTCATCTAGGTGGGTGATTAGGCAGGGGGTGTAGGTGGATTCGTTATAGGTGAGTGGGTGTGGGTAGGGAAGTGTAGATGGATATTCATTATAAGCAGCGGAGTATAGGTAGGGAAGTGTATGTGGATTTCTTTTAGGTGGGGTAGTAGGTAGGAAGATATTGCTGTATTCCTTCGAGGTGGAGGTGTGTAGGTATGGAAGTGTAGGTGAATTACTTCTAGGTGGTGTGTGTGTGTGTGTGTGTGTGTGTGTGTGTGTGTGTGTGTGTGTGTGTGTGTGTGTGTGTGTGTGTGTGTGTGTGTGTGTGTGTGCGTGTGTGTGTGTGTGTGTGTGTGTTGTTGCTGTGTGTCGTGTGTGCGCCGCGCGCGCCGTTTGCTGATGTGTAGCTGATGTGTGTGTGGGTGTGTCGTGGGTGTATGGTGTATGTGTGTGTGTGTGTGTGTGTGTGTGTGTGTGTGTGTGTGTGCGTGTGTGTTTGTGCGTGAGGGAGTGTATGGGCGCGTACCTCAGCGAGCGATAGGTGCGTGGGTACATCTAATGTACTAATGAGCAAACAATAGGCTTAAACAATGAGATCCCTGAGATGAAGCCTTGACGTAGGTAAGTATCAGATAAAGCCAGGTAGTCTCTCCACAACACAAATATAACGCATTAAGAAACGGCAGTCAGCAAGAACCGACAACATACCACATCAGAAATTCACGCACACAGGCACGCACGCACGCACGCACACAGACACGCACGCACGCACGTACATTAGCCCACATGCACAATTCTACGCGGAATACTATGGAAGGGGATGTGTCAAAATTCAAACGTTCAATTGATCGATTGATTGTTCAATTGAACAGTCAATTTAATCATTCAAACTTTCAATTGATCGATTGATTGTTTAAATGAACAGTCAATTTAATCATTCAAACGTTCAATTGATCGATGATTGTTCAATTGAACAGTCGTTTAATCATTCAAACGTCAATTGAGCCAATTAAATAACGAATTGCAAAATTGAATGCGCGCGAATTGACGATTTGACAATTGACGAATTGACAAATCAAAGGCACGTATAGGCGTATTGAATCATGGAATGGAGCAATGCCGAGGCTCGTCCTATCGAGCAATTGCCGAGGCTCGTCAATCGAGCACTTGCCGAGGGTCGTCTATCGCCAATCAACGTATACCTACTGCACATGCGCACAGAGGCATGACGGAAGGGCGGTACGCGCGGTACGTTCGCTAACCGGACGCAAATCGCCGGCGTTTCCCAGCTAAGTGCGTGTACGTGCGTGTACGTGCGTGTACCCGCGTGCACGTGCGTGTACCCGCGTGTACCCGCGTGTATCTGCGTGTACGTGCGTGTACCCGCGTGTACGTGCGTGTATCTCCGTGTACCCGCGTGTACGTGCGTGTATCTGCGTGTACCCGCGTGTACCTGCGTGTACGTGCGTGTACCCGCGTGTACGTGCGTGTACCCGCGTGTACGTGCGTGTACCCGCGTGTACGTGCGTGTACGTGCGTGTACCCGCGTGTACGTGCGTGTATCTTCGTGTACCCGCGTGTACGTGCGTGTACCCGCGTGCACGTGCGTTCACGTGCGTGTACCCGCGTGTACGTGTGTACGTACGTGTACCCGCGTGTACGTGCGTGTATCTGCGTGTACGTGCGTGTACCCGCGTGTACGTGCATGTACCTGCGTGTACGTGCGTGTACCCGCGTGCACGTGCGTGTACGTGCGTGCACCCGAGTGCACGTGCGTGTACCCGATTGTACGTGCGTGTATCTGCGTGTACGTGCGTGTACCGTGTGTACGTGCGTGTATCTCCGTGTACCCGCGTGTACGTGCGTGTATCTGCGTGTACGTGCGTGTACCTGCGTGTACGTGCGTGTACCCAAGTGTACGTGCGTGTACACGCGTGTACGTGCGTGTACCCGCGTGTACGTGCGTGTACGTGCGTGTACCGTGTCACGCGTGTACGTGCGTGTACCCGCGTGTACGTGCGTGTACGTGCGTGTACCTGCGTGTACGTGCGTGTACCCGCGTGTACGGGCGTGTATCTCCGTGTACCCGCGTGCACGTGCGTGTACCCGCGTGTACGTGCGTGTACGTGCGTGTACCCGCGTGTACGTGCGTGCATCTGTGTGTACGTGCGTGTACCCGCGTGTACGTGCGTGTACGTGCGTGTACGTGCACATGTGATTCATGTGTTCTCACGCGCTATGCATACGCCTGATATAGGGACCCTAGCCTGCTCCACTCCACGTGATTCACACGGGAAAGAATCTACGTACGTGGTTCGCGCGTATATCTGCTGATAACATTACTGGCAGATCTCCCCTGCCGCTGTTGCATGTATTTCTACACCTCCTCCAACGTAATTCCTCTTCCCCACCCGCGTAGAGCCCTCGTGTGGCACGAGTAGCGCTCGCCTTTTGCCATTATCGATTTAGGGAAACTGATCCGTGCGAAAAGGCCGCGACCTGTTCCGCCAACGTGGAATCTACTACACGGCTGGATGACCGATGATGACACACTACTAGTGAACGAAGAGAGTTTTTTTGCACTGGTTAGGATCGAGTTCGACTAGCAAGATGTAAATATTCGAGCAATAATACATATCGGCCGACGAGCGTCGGATCTCGGGCGCTGGGTGGTGACCTTGATCCTGACAGTCAACATCATGTGTCTGTGACCGTAAATCCGCAAAAGCGCGGTTGCGGAAAGTGAAGCCTCCCAGACAGCCATGGCTAAACTGTCTGCGATTTAGATCGGTTAACCGTATAACAGCGGCATGCAGATCAACACCCAATGAGCAACACAAAGCTTCTGGTTGCCCTTCGGCGCTAAAAAGATGCCGCATAAAAGAAATTCTTTTGTCACCTATCGATTATACAGTTCCATTATTACACAGCGCAGAAATGTCCTCCGGCCGTATAGTGCTGCCGTATCCGGCGCGCTTGAAAGATTCAATGCTGGCTATAATATGTGTAGCCAAACAGAGCTAACTGTGTGTGTGCGCGCGTTTACCATATAACATGGCCGTATCTGCTTATCTGGTTATGAGGGCTACATAACCTAGCATGCAGAGAGGTGGCGCACGAGTACGTTGAAACGAGCTGAGCTGAATTTTCGCCGTAGAGTCGATTAGAGCTTCGAGCTAACGCAACTGATGTTGATTACGTTCACTTTGCCCTCGACGATACGATCCTTATTAGGAATCAGAATCGATATTTAAAACTTGTTAAATACGAAACGCGTAACGGTAGCCGCAGATTTCTTTCTGTGCGTGCAAGAACTAATAATCAACACCGATAGCATAAAGGTCATTCAAGTTCATTAATCAAATTAGAAAACTATATTTTTTAATGTGTTGTTTGACACGTGGTCCGTCTCAAGAAAAGCATTTACGCCGGCTCTGTCTCCGTATGAAGGCAGGACAACAGGCTATATTAGACGACATACCAAAGGAAATCCACCCACACTCGTCATACGGTTATAACACGCATTGCTTCAGAATTTTCATGCCTTTGGCACCTGAATTGCGAATGTGGACAAATTCAGTTCTATCTACAAAGTTTCGTTGTTATTTAGTTTTGATACCAGCCGTTAGTATTCGTCTATAACTAAACTTTCTTCCTTACGTCCGAGGATACACTCTCTTCCTCTCCGACAATCCTGAAAAACGAACGCCAAATACCGACGATGGATCTATGATACAATTTAATACGTTCACTCTGACTTATCACACGTTCTCTAATTAAAACAAGGGCCGCGTATATAAACAGTATTATTTTACAGCTAGGCGTTTTGTGTTTCTAACGATCGCACTCATACTGAATTTCATAATCAAAGGCCGCGCGATAGTTAAACAACCCCTGCTGAAATGCGCCTGACATCGTAAAGAACGAAACTACTATTAAATTTCGTCGTATAAACCTAAAATCGTATATTGCAGTCTAGTAAATCACATCCAGCATGATTCTTCATGTGCGTAACCTAGCTATAGTACTAGAGCTATGCGTAACCCTACTAAAAACATCTCACGCATCGCATAAATTCGCTTGTCAGGATTTACTGGGCGCACGTTAATGCGAATAGTATTAGATAAGGCAAGCGCTAATTTAGGCAAAGGATGTCGCGCTGTAACGATAACGATAATGTTCGTAATTAAACATTAATGTACGTGAACGTATTCGGCAATACGTGCATTGTTTAATCACTTTCTGCATTAATTGGCATAAATGGTTTCTTTGCTTCCATTTTCATGTTTAATGCTGGCTTCTCGTGGCACACAGAGTCTCGGCAACCGTGTTGCGGTGATTTCTGTAACAAGTTTGACACGGCAAAGCTACGTGATAAGGTTGTTAGCCTTACCCGCCGCTCTAAGCAATCAAAATAGGATAAAAAATAATGCCTTGCGCAAGAAACATGCAGCAACCGAGGCAAAAGTATTACCCGATCCCCAGAGCCCCCTAAATCCTATGTTCTGAGGGCTCCACTCCATGCTAGTCTCATTTTCTCTAGTGAGCACAATTCTATATGTTCTAGATGACGCGTTCAATTTCTAATGCAGCATGCCCCAGTCTACACGCACAAAGACGCGAACAAACATGTCAATGTGTCATTCATGACAAAATCCCCATTCCATTTGAAGAAGTTATTCTAGACAGAGTATTATGTTGCAATTTCAAATATGTGATGTAATCGTAATACACACAAATTGAGGCTGCATTTTAATGCACTTTCAGATCCAGCTCAGATTAAACGCCAAGTCAAGCTTGCTCGATCCACTGCAGAACAAACTAATTAAAGAGCCCCAGCTATGTAATGGAAGTGAAATACAAATACTATGAGTTATTTGAATTACAGTCTTTGAAACAGAGAACGTAGTTTAGTAGTGTTCCTTACAGTATAGTACAGTATAAACCTCGAACGCATGTAAGAAGCTATATACACTATACAAGTTCCCGTTATACACCTACTACTGTACAACTATTATACAATAATACCCCCGCATTACGACAACGGGAATACGTAAATTCGTTTTAATACTTGATTTTTAATTTAATACTTCGCGTACTAATACTTATTTTGTATATCATGGTCACTCGTTATACGATACGAAAATAAGCTCTTACGCAATCTTTCAAATGAATGAGTGAGGGTTTTCTATTCAAAATGGCGTGTTCAATCACCGTAAATAAAATTTCTATTATAAGCCAAGCATTTTCAGTGAGATACTTTCACGTGCTCACTTTTCTGTGGTTTCTGTTTTATTAATACTTCTTAGACATGGGCCACTCATTCTTCGAGCTACCAACTAAAGTAACGTATATAAACAATTGTTTTTTGAAGTTTTTGCTGCCGAGTACGACACTTGTCCTTTAAGAAATATGCAGCCAGCTGCCAAAACGTCGGACGAGTCATCATTGATAGGCTCCTACGCGTAATGTACATCTATCGCATTATACAGTTTAATCTACGTGGATTTACTGACGTGTTTCTGCAATCAGTTCCCCGCGTCCAGTATACCTCAGGTACATGATTGCTCATTCCAAAGACAATTGTAATGAAGTAGTTTCGCTCATATATACGTGTACTCTCGTGTGTGAGGCTCGTGCCCGTATAGTGTCTGCCCAGGTTCTGCTATGGCGCGCGGGCACCCTTGTGAGGTACCCTGAGGTTTAGCACAAATAATAGACAGACACGAAAGTATAACGTACAACCAAATGTCTATTTAAATCTTACACAATCTTACAGAGACCAGTTATTAGTTACATACGTAATGCAATATCTCAAAAGAGTTTACACACGCAAATACAAGTACCAGTCTTATACGTTTAAGACGCATACTGTACACGAATACGGTAAGATCTAAACTACGAAACATATACAAGAAAACATGCCAGACATGCACTGACCAAGCGCTGTCCAACCATACTCACAGATCGAGAGACCGGGTGGTTCTCCCCTCTCTATCCCAAAACCCTCTGTATTTATTCTCTTTTTCTATATCAATTAGCCTCCTATGTGACGTGCGTATGGCTGTAGCCACGCCCGGTGACCGTACCGGCCACCGAGCACTCTCGCTATTTTCCACAGATAGGGAGATTGATGTTTTGTCTTACCGGGCAGCCTACGTGCCTGAGCGTACCCGTACTGCCGAGTAATGGCTTTCTTACGATGTCAATCTGTGTGCCAGCCTATCTTGCATTTTGCTAATCTGCATTCTTAAGTAGGCCGTTTGCTTTCCTTGCTGTCGTCACTAGGACGCGCGTGGTTTACATTCTTAATTATTTCTTTATAACGAATTTCGCTTTACTACATTACTCCCCTACTCATGAAAAGTTAAGAGCTATGTTTTATAGCAAAGAACTTAAAGGTTATATTGTACGTTGTTATTTATTTTATGCCCTTTTTTGTGTGAAAAATAGTGTGTTAATCCTTGCTTCCAAAAACTTAAATAGGCCTAACTATTCCTTATTTAATCCGTCGTCTTTAGTTGTCCGTGGGAGTAACTCCGTGGCTCCGTCGGTGCCTCTCCGGGGCTTCTCCGTGGGGCTTCTCCGTAGGGCTTCTCCGTGGGGCTTCTCCGTGTTAGTGGTCTGGTCTCAACTGTCTGATGTTGGGTGGTTAGGGCCGCGCTCGGACGATGTATCGTCTGAGTTCCTCACTCCATAACATCAAGACGTCGTATCTGCGTCGATGCCAGGACTCCATGTGGTCGTAGTAGGCAGTCCAGGTGTACGCTGGGTCCGGGCGGCCGAAGCCGAAGTAGCAGGGTGGGGGTCGCTCTTGGGGTTGCGTGTAGGTGTAGGGGGAATATAGTAGGAGATATATTCGTGAGTGGGAATGTGGGTGTCCGGTTGGGTCCGTCTGAGGGGGAAGGGGAGGTAGGGGTATAGTTTGGGGTGGGAATCTGGGTTTGTGGTGAGGAACGTGTGGGGGGAGGGGTGAAGGAGGTGGTGGGTGGAAGGGTAGATGTGCTGGAACGTGGCATCGGGGCGACAGCAAGAACTCTTGTTGGTCGAATTTCCGCCATGAGTGCTAGGCGATGGCGCCATTTTCGATCGGCCGCTTCGATGCTGTCGACGTTGAAACCTCGGGGTTCGGGGCTCCTGATGGTTGCGCTCGTGTCCGTGGTGGTGGTGGTGGTGTCCGTTGTGGTGGTGTCCGTTGTTGGCGTTGTCATGGTGATTCGTTGTCGTCTGAATCGGCTGATTGGCGGTGTAGAATATCTGGTGTGGTAGTGACTTGGTGGAAGAGTAGAGAAGGATTAGACATCGTGAACGTTATAATGCAACGCACAATGTGAGTTACCGAGTTACCGGATAATCGTAACGTAGCTCATGGTGTTTTCCCAAGGTTAGAAACGTTTGAGTATGGTCGCATTGTTGTAGTCTGTATCCACGGTGTTAGCAGAAGTAGTGACGAGACAGAAATGCTGTGAACACTTATCAACATGCGATTATTCACTGTTTGTGGATATCATAATCAACAAACCAAACGAAATAAACAAAGTTGAAGGTGTTATAAGACGCCTTCGTACAAGTTATACATGTATTAAAAATCCCGTTATTACGTAGTTGCAAAAAGAAAATTAATGTAAAGAAATATAGATTGAAAAAAAAAACATAGATAAAACGCAATTTCAATGAAACCAAAAAGGTAAGCCTGCGATAAACGTGCAAAGTCGTAATCAATACATAATGGTACGTTTTAAAAGTACACACAAGTGAAATCATAAAAAGTTAAACATGCATTGGGAGGTCAAAAACTAAAAAGAATTAGGTGGTAAACAACAAACAAAAACACGTGCCGTTACTGACGCCTGTGCACTTCTATGCCTGAAAATACTAAATCAGTTAGAATCTGCGCCTGATCATACAACATAATTTGCTCACGATATGCAATGTATGGGGGGAGGGTTAGTGGTTGGGTTGCCTGGTTATATGGTTAAAGCATAATCAGTTAAATCCCTTATATAATATCTCTGCGTGTTCTATCTAGCACTCTCGCTGTAGTACTGTATTACGGCTGGAAAGAATAAAACATAATAATAATAAAAATAAACGAAGACTAAAATAACGAAGTGCTATTATCTCTCAGTGTTTGATTAGTGTTTTGCGCTTGTTGCAGGGCTTCAGCAGCTTCGTAGGTGATCCTCCTACCAAGGCACTTGGCTGACCAACGCAAATGAAGTCCCGTTTATCTAACCTGTTGTTAATCAGAGGGAGTCGACTAGGCGGCTCTCAAGTATCGTCATAACAGAATATGCGTGCATAAATGTACGTTGCATAATGAAACAGGTAGACGGTAAGGGGTGGTTGTTTTTTGGGCCCTAGGGGGGTACAAATCGCAGTGACATGAGCACTGTAAATGTGAGTGGCATTTTATTATTTGTTCTTCAACCTGGTTGACCTTTTCTCAAACCCTGTATATAGGAAAAAATATAGCCACATAGGTGCCCTCAAACCCGTAGCTGGTATATGCCAACGTTTATTAGTGAATGGCGTGATAGTTTCGCTGCGCTGGTGATAGTACAAGCCTGGGGCAATTCGACGGCTCTCTGACCTCGTTAACCGTTAATGACTTTCGCTAGCGTCTCACCTTTACTTTCGTAAATCGTTGTGGACAATTTGCAGCAATTCTAGGTTCTCTCTGTTCGTCATGGCTCTGCAACACCCAACCTCGCCTTTCTACGGCAAGTAAATGCGTAACTAATCTTACCTTCTGCGGTATTCTTAATTACCCTGAGTGATACCACTGTACGTATCTAGATATGAATTGGCATTGTACGACGCAGTTGAGAAACTCACAAGGCGGGCGATAGTGCTGGTGGGGTGGGTGGGTGAAGAAAGTATCATAAAACATACGGATTAAAAACTGTCATTTCCAGTTTAATTACGACAACTGAAAACACTAAAAACTAGCCTTGTATCTCCTTTACAAGGTGGTACATAAACACTGTCGAAAAATGAAATCTCAGTTTCATCGTCTGACAATAAAGGTAAAGTAATGTTAATAGCCCTAGGGTATATTCATGGTAAAGGGTTTATATAATAATCAACAGATCATGCGCAGATTCACCAATCAGCAATCACAGGCATAAACGTGCACTTACGGTTTCATGTTCATTTCTTACGGCAGTGATACGTGGCTTTCGTCTCTGCGCTCACACGCGACGAATGTAGATGTATACACTCTACGTGGTAGATGTATACGGACATAGATCTCGGATTGTATACCGACATACCGAGTATACATAAAAACAACAGTCATATTAGAAAACGAATACATATATGACAAACAACAACACTAATTAAAATGACGTCTATTAGAAACAAACCTCCCTTAGAGGAAAACGTATTTGATGTACTGTACGTACGTTAGAACGTTTGTTAAAGGTAGGAATATAACAAATATTCTTTTAATCTATATTAGACATACATTAAACACATATATCATACACAAACGTTTCTGTCTATTAAATGTTACTTTACCAAGCTTCTGTTAGCACGGCACCAGTTGTAATGAAGTAGTTTCGCTCATATACGTGTACTCTCGTGTGTGAGGCTCGTGACCGTATAGTGTCTGCCCAGGTTCTGCTATGGCGCGGGCACCCTTGTGAGGTACCCCGAGGTTTAGCGCAAATAATAGACAGACACGAAACTATAACGTACAACCAAATGTCTATTTAATTCTTACACAATCTTACAGAGACCAGTTATTAGTTACATACGTAATGCAATATCTCAAAAGAGTTTACACACGCAAATACAAGTACCAGTCTTATACGTTTAGACGCATACTGTACACGAATACGGTAAGATCTAAACTACGAAACATATACAAGACTAGAGCACTCGGAGAGCACCTCCGCCAAGGCAGCTGAATTCTCTCAATGTGGAATTTTTTATTAATTAGTTAATTAATTAAGTGGAAAAATTAATTAATTAATTAATTAATTAATTGGATCCGGATTAGTGCGAGCGTGCAGGTGGGGGAGGACTGTGGTAGCCCCTTAGCCTGTGGTTGCGTGTTTGTAAGTCTACAGCCAGCGCACCTAGCGGAAGTGAACTGAAACGTGCATGTTAACAAACCCACAAACCCACAAACCAACACTCAAACACACGCCGGTGAAAACATAACCCCCGCCAAGCCCCCGGCGGAGGTAAAAACATGCCAGACATGCGCTGACCAAGCGCTGTCTAACCATACTCACAGATCGAGAGACCGGGTGGTTCTCCCCTTTCTATCCCAAAGCCCTCTGTATTTATTCTCTTTTTCTATATCAATTAGCCTCCTATGTGACGTGCGTATGGCTGTAGCCACGCCCGTTGACCGTACCGGCCACCGAGCGCTCTCGCTATTTTCCACAGATAGGGAGATTGATGTTTTGTCTTACAGGGCGGCCTACGTGCCTGAGCGTACCCGTACTGCCGAGAAATGACTTTCTTACGATGTCAATCTGTGTGCCAGCCTACCTTGTATTTTGCTAATCTGCATTCTTAAGTAGGCCGTTTGCTTTCCTTGCTGCCGTCACTAGGACGCGCGTGGTTTACACGTGATATTTATTTACACGTGGTATTTCTTTATAACGAATTCCGCTTCACTACACAATTCATTCATAATAACCTCAGGCTGCTACAAGAAGCAGTGCAAAATCAGCAACTCGTCGGAATAAATTATAATCTTAAGATTTTCTGTAGGAACGCATCTTCAATTATATAACGGCAGTCAATAATAAAATGTGATTAATATTACGGATTTTCGCGTCACAGACGTCTCTGGAATATATACATATATGTATATATGTATATATGTATGTATATGTATATATATATATTATATATATATATATATATATATATATATACAAGCGTCGAGCACGGATAAACGGTAGGAAAATATTTATACTGAGACGACAGCACAAAGAACGTTCGCACCATTATGCCTTTACTGCATTCAAGTGCTCTTTGCTTTCTATCATTGATTTTGCCGCGTGAAACGAAGCAATTTATTCTGGAAATGGCTTCTACGCGTTTGTAGTTAAACCTACTACGCGTTCAATCTTGGCAGGAAGGGAACTAAGTAGACGCACATTGTGCGTTTTACCGCAGGGGCTTTCGTCTCTTTTCATCTCCACTGAGACAAACCTCGAGGATGGTTGCGTTAAGACGTGGCGCGTCATAACAAATAGGCCTACAGTCGTTCGTCGCGCTGAGTGTGTCTGCACGTGTGGCCATGATTCTATACATACGCACGGCTTGAAGTTGAATCGCCGTAAGACTGGTAGGTAAAAAAGCTGGACAACATAGGACCTAATAAAGAGTACCGTGTACGGGTATGTGCAGATTTGCACACGATTTCGATTCCACAAATTTAATGATATATATATATATATATATAATGACATAATATACATGACATAGAGTGCTGATATCGAATTTCCTCATTTTCCCTGCAGTGTTTCTGGCGACATGTTTTTCTATTTATTTAGCTATGGATAGACAAGATGTGAGAGTTTCTATCTATTGCGTAGGCATTTCCTATAGCATGTCCGAATTCTTTGCGTTCACATAGAGCTATAAACACTAAACGCGCACTCACTGCAGGAAATCGCATGAAAGATTCTATCTTGCACTGGAATTTACTTCCTGGAGAACATCTGCAGACATATGGCGCACTTCGTTAGCTGTAAGCGGGTGCGGTATGCAAAATTTAAAACTAACAAAGAAAGTGCGTCTAAATTCGACCGACTGTTTGTGTGCTAAAGGGAGGTTGTGCGTTGCATCGAGTGTCTCGAGTCTCCGTCGCATTGACGTCGAATAAGAACACCGCCGTCAATCGTTTTTTGTAAAATGCTAAAATAAGATCATATAATAGAAAACATGTTCATTCATTTATTCGCAACGAAAACACTGTTGCGAATATCATCCGACCTCAAAGACCTTCGTAATATATATATATTGACCTTCGATGCATTCTGAAAATTGCCCCCACGCCCATATGAAAAAAAAACGATCACATGAACTACGTATGTGTTAGCTTGCACCTTAGGGCAAAGATTCGTACACAAATGATAGTCAACACTAAATTGCATGCCGATTGTCTACTGTGATATGTCTGTCACTTATAATAATTGCATGTAAAAGTTTTCACATGCCAAGTCTGTGCTCAAGCAGCGACACGGTTTTGGATTAACAATAGAAATAATATACTAGTTAGACTATATCTCTATATATTTCTATAGGATTGATCGAAATCATTTCCGAGTTGAGTATATATATACTTTACGTGAGATTTCTCATGTAGTGAGACAGCGTCTGCACAGAAAGCAATTAAGTTATTTCTCAAAAGTATATTCTTTCATCGCTTGGATATAATAACAACCAACCATCAACAAATCTGGTACGTATTCGCGGTGCTGTAGAGCAGAACGATATAGCACGCGATGATAAAAGCTTTCATGTAGAAATTAACGATCAGTGACAGGATTTAATATTTGATGGCATTTACAGAACTCGTTACGATCATTCAAGTGTAGCTCACCCTAAATAAGTTATTTACAAATAAAAAATACGACTGCAATCAGGGGGTAAATAATGTCATTATTTACTCCTGCTGCAATGCATAAAAATAAAACTAACAATCTACAAATTGTTTGTTCCCCTCTCATGATTAAATTATCATGCAACAAGTGACAATGTATGTACGGGTTTATCTAGATAATGTACGATGGCAAAAATAGTTTTTTCGATCTCAACGCCGAGTTTTGTTGTGGCTATAGTGGGCTCGCAAAAACGTAGCCGTATTTTATCTTGTCTCTCGCGAAACCATAAGAGTGTAATAAACGCATGCATGCTAGCCTTTTTCACATCATGCCTGCCGGAGTCTCCGTAAAGTTCCAGTTCCGTTAAATCTCAGCGGCTCCAGTTACTACGCTCAAATAAATGAATGTACAGTCGTGTAACTTATTAATATTAGTACTTACGCCTGCGTCGGCGAACCTTTTCTTCAGAACAGGTTATCCAACAAGGATTACTGCCGCTACGGTGCGTCTGCCGCCAACACGGGCACAGTCTTCAATAACTTTCAAATACTTTCAAATACTTGGCAATCAGCCTCTCTTCTTTCCTCTCTCTCTCTCTCTCTCTGCGCGCATCTTTCTGTCTGTCTGTCTGACTGTCCGTCCGTCCGTCCGTCCGTGTTCGTGCCTGACCTTGTGCTTGTCTGTTATGTCTGTTTCCCCTCCCCCCTCTCTCTCTCTCCTCTCTCTCTCTCTCCTCTACTCTCTCTCTCTCTCTCTCTCTCTCTCCCCCTTACCAGCTCCTTTTCTCCGAGTATGTGCTCAGTTCTGTAACAACAGAAACTATATACCTAATGGACGGAAGGCTGGATGTTTCTGCTGCGTCACTCCGTCGTACAGCTGTGTGCTCTCCTTGCCGATTTATATGAGCTGATATTCATCATCTGACAGCTAGTTCCTTCATGCTGAACAGCTCCTGTATTTGTTGTAACATACCACACACGTTGTGCGAGCGCGTGCCCTCCTCATCATAAGAACTCAGTATGGATCACGGCACACACATAATTCGACGAGACATTTCCCAACTCATATTTTACCATCTCTTTACACGTATCGCTTACGCGTGCGATGTAATGCCACTTCTGCTGAAGCACAGCGACTGAATGATTTTAAATACGATATCCGTGAGTGCGCGGGCAGTTGCGCGGTGTCAGGGGGGCTCGCGATGCTATCAGCTGCTATTCCTCGCAACCACGCGCGCAGCAACTAAACGGAAATGCATTTCGGTTGAGAATCTCACACCTCTAGGCTTTGTAACACACGGCAGGCTTTCCGTGAGAACTTCTGCTGGCCATGTGTAGATACTAGCACTTATTAATTTCATAGGGCACGCGCGCCGTTAACGGCTTTTATGTTGCTTATCGGCAACTCGCATGCGCGGAATGGCGTTTTATAGATGATAAATATGTGCTCTATTATTTACGTTCGTGGTGATAGGCATATTTATTACAGACAATTTACACGGGTACGCAGTATGTTAGTAAACATAGAGCTATCCGATACGACCCGCATTTGCAAGAGCGTCTACCTCTTCTTGCATCTGTTTAAACTATTCTTGAGAGCAGCAAGCGTGGGTTGCTGTAATAGTACTCTCTCAGCAATTAATGAGCCGGGAGTTAATTATGGCAGGCCCGTAGCCAGGGGGGGGGGGTTCGGGGGGTTTCGCACGAACACCCCCTCGAGCAATTTTTTTTTTTTTACCTCAGGTATGCATCAGATCGCTCCATTTTAGTGTAATAATTGCAAAATCTCCATCGTGCACACATACTCCCACACCCTCTTTCCCCCGCTCGGTCGGTTCGCGCCCTCACAAATTGCCAAAATTTAAAAACGAACCCCACCCCCCAATATAAAGCTGGCAACGGGCCTGATTAGGGGCTGTAGCAATATAAAGTAAAGTTCCTATTATATATTCACAGACGATTACACGGGGTTTATAAGATTCGTATATATAGAGAAGACCACCAATCGCAATCACAATGAAGACGGCATTGCACGTCACCTTTACCGTATATGACCATTCCTAATTCACTATGTAAGCTCAAAACGAAAAGATGCCATACATGTGGATTGCCTGATGCGAGATGCAATCAATTATGGATATTCCACATATATAAAATATATGGACAATTGCACAAGTGTGTATAAAGTAATGTAAGTAGGTGTGGAATTATGAAATTGCAAGTGATTGCTATAATGTGCTATAAGTGATTATCTATAATGTCACAAGATCCGAGTGCATATAAGGATGTTTACTACAGGATAAGTTTTTAATAATGTTGTAGTTTCCATTATTGATCTAATTGCAGTTAGCAGTTAGCACACTATATAAACAGGCAACTTTGGAAAAACACATGTTTTCATATCAATGCTACCACTATTTTTATTAGGTCAGCACTTATAAACCCATTAATTTTACTGCATTTAGGTGGCGCTGAGCACTGTTTTAGCTTTCCAGTGTGCAGATAGCAGTGTACATCTGTATGGGTGACAAAATACGTGAATCACTTCAATTTGCGGTGTCTACTACAGAGCTTTAAGGTTGTGAACGACAGAATTAACGTTTAACTGGTTGTATTAATTGGAACGAGTTATACGAGTTAATTTCAAGGATTTCAGAAACAAAAAACCCATCGGGGAAATTTTGGCACCCGGCAGTTAGATGCGATATGATATGACTACTAGGCACTTAGGATATGACTACTAGGCACTTAAAAAAAAAAAACCCTAACCTAAACCCTAAACCTAACCTACACCCTAACCCTAACTCTAAAAAAAAAATTTTTTTAATTAAATTAAAGTGCCTAGTAGTCATATCATATCGCATCTTTCTGTCCTTTGCGAAATTTTGCGTCCTGATTAAGATAATGCTGCCACCTAGTGAGCAATTTCTTAAATGAACGTTTGGCCATATTTGACCATCCAATACACTTACTATTAACGTTATATTAATAACTTTAAAATAACAGTTGGTTGCAAGTCATTAATTGTTTTCAAAGGATTAAGATGTTTTAATGCACATTACTTAATTCCCCAAATGTGCTCAACTTTCCACACCACTGTTTCTCATTTACTTTTTCTGGGTAGTAAAATGGTTATTTAGTTATGTATATTCCATACTATATTTTTGGTTAAAAGAACCTTTCCTATGCTCACAAAGAACTTAACCTCTCACTACAACAAAGTTTCCATAGGAAACTAGCACACGTTACACACGTGTTCACATAATGTTGATGTTTTTACAAATGTGA
The DNA here is from genome assembly GCF_000485595.1 of Priapulus caudatus. Taxonomy (NCBI): domain Eukaryota; kingdom Metazoa; phylum Priapulida; class Priapulimorpha; order Priapulimorphida; family Priapulidae; genus Priapulus; species Priapulus caudatus. The sequence continues at coordinate 252,290 of NW_014577258.1, read as the reverse complement.
GCATAGAGTGAGACAGTGGTGAACTTCAGATGCAAAATAATGTATTTTAAGCAATAATTTTACAATTTGTTTGGCACAGAATGAACATTACTACATACAGATACAACACTCATACCTGCTGTGCAAGCTCAGTGGCTTTGCCATATTGTGCAGTGCTCAGCTACATTGATGGTCTTCAGCATACAGACTGGGTGGGCCCACCATATATCTTTAAAAAGCTACTGGTAGTGTATCAACTTTGTGGTCGATGCTATCATTCCCATTTTCTTTGGCTATGCCTATACTCTTTCACCTATACGCCTTTGTTCGCACACCTCCATATTAGCTCAATGAGCATGTTTTGCGACCATCAAATTTCCTTTTCTCACACTCGGCTACCCCTATCCTCTCTCAGTGTGTCTTGCTTAACATATCTCTCCCTTATCTTGGTCAGCATATTTTTTGACCACCAACCTTCCTGTTCTCTGAAACGGCTATGCCTTCTCTCTATCTCTTTCTCTCTCTCTCTCTCTCTCTCTCTCTCTCTCTCTCTCTCTCAGTGCCTCTTCCGTCAGTGCCAGTCTCATCCATTGGTGCACTGAACAGGTAACCATAACCTTGCCTGTCTTCCTCCTTAGCTATGGCAAACCTTCTTAGTCCTCCTTGCTTACATTCAGTCTCTTCATCCATTCATTGATCAGGTTTTGATGCCAGCATCTTTCCCCTCCTCTCCCTCTGCCTCGGCTTTGCTGATCTCGTCCTTCAATACCTTCAGTGCCTCCTTGCTCACCTTCAGCTTGTCATTGAGCTCAGCAATCTCTTGTCGAATCTTGCTTTTTGCAGCGAGGATGGCTGACAGCGTCTTCTCCTCCTTATCAACAAAGTCTGTCTCATGCTTCCATGCACCAAGGGTCAGCTGCCGGGAACTGCTAAGCAACTGCTGCATCATCGACGTTGGCTCGTGAAAGATGAGCTCATCGTAAAACTCCGAAACCACATTCTTGTTGCCGAGCATAATGTTTGCCTGGCTCTGGAAAAGGCGTAGGAACTGGTAGAGCGTCACCGGCCGCTCTGTAGGATCAATGAAATAGATCTTGATGACAATCTCAAACTCGCCCCAGCCAGTCTCAGTCACCTGTAAATAAATTGTGCTTTAGTAATACATCTGTACAGCATAGCTTTAACATGTCTGCAACACCAGCAATATTCAAAACTTTTTTCACAAGCTCTCTTCTCAATTTTCTTTATCCTCATGGCTTCTCTTATGGAGATGTTTCTAAACCCTTCCTCCATGTGCAGTACATACAAAGAATCTCAGCATATTCTGATATCATGGCTTAATATAGTATCTGCATTAACACATGCATGGTGATATTGCTGTTTCTATACCTCATAAGGTGGCTTTGTTACAATACGGTTTTGGTTCGCATAGCTCTCGTGTAGCTTGAAGTGAATTTTCTTCACATAAGTCGACATGTCTTCATTCCTGTAAGGCTTTACGTAAACGTTCCACTGATGCGTGTGGCCGTCTTCCTCCCGCTTCTTGCCAAAGTATCGCGCGATACTACCGTACACAATCGGCTTTACGATGGTCAAACCCTTTACACGCCCGCCGCCCTCACTGCCGTAGTCAGACATCTTTACAGCAGTGAAGGGTGCTGATATAAAAATAGAAATAAAAAGTTAAAATACCTATCTGTTGTGTGTACCAACAATTTTAACTTACAATATACCTGATAAGTTACAACTTATTATGCATTCTTCATGGATGTAACCGACTTATATTACCTAGGGGGCAAAACCACTAGCAAAATAATCAAGTCTGCCTCACTACACTCATGCTACAGCATACACATTTATATATAACACCATGGTGTCTAACTCGCTGACGATGGTTGGAATGTCACATAAGCTGAGACAGGCACAGGCAACCGTTGGCGGCTGCGCTGGTTTGCCTGTCTGCACAATAAACTTTCTGCAACAAATCAGCGCTGCCGCCAACATTTGGAGCATTCAGCTTGTATTAACATCATTGTGAGCAGTCGTTTTGCATCAACATTTGAGGAATTTTAGTGATTTGAGCACATTTTGGCAGTTCGGCTGTCAAAAATAGCAGATTTACCTTGTTAAACAATCATCAGCAATTCCAACAATATGTATTTGCGCTGTGAAGATGTGAAACAAAGCAATCATTGTGCAAATTTGGCGCTACCGCTTTCCCACCTACTCTTCAGCGAGTTTGCGCAGTGGCATGAGTGCGGTGAAATTGTATAATGTATTGCAGAGGAGTGTCTGTCCTGCATTTACGAGAAACTGTTACAGATAATTGGCAGACGAGAACAGATTAACAATAACATTAAGTCTTTAGACTTTATTAGTAAATACATTTCATGTTTATTTAGGCCTACCATCATGCATCACTTTATTATGAAAGAAACGCTTCAACTTGTTCAAGTGCCCGTGTTAGGATGCCACTAGGGACAGCGCGTCTCCCAAGTCCGAAATAGTAGGTTTCAGGGGAGAGATAGTGATCAGCTAGATGGCGCATTATTAATTAACAATTTATAAAATCAGTTAACCCTAACACTAACCCAAATCCTAACCCTAATCCTATCCCTAATTCAAAATAATAATAATAAGGCCCTCTAGGGAGAGAATTCAGTACCATGGGAGACGCGCTGTCCCTAGTCGCAGCCCCCGTGCCAGACTGTGACTGTGACTGTGTGAGTAGGTTCAATTCGAAACACTCAAACAAAGAAACATGTGAACCGCTGTTATATTATTATATAAAAGTACAAACTAGGATACCTGTTACACGCAATGAACGCAGAAGCTAATTGAAACAGACGAAACATCACATTCGTTGTATTATTGAGCCCGCTCTTAACGCCATCTTTGGGTTCGTATGTAAAAGAAAAAACAAATGAACGCCCATGAACAGTTCTTCCGCTCATGGTTCCGCTGTCCCGGTAAACATGTATTTGATGTAAACAAACATGTAGTTATCCGTGTACATTGCCGTGTACTTTTATGCCCAATATCATGTATGTTATTTGCATATGCACATTAAAATACACTAATTTGGTGCCAGAAAATAGTAGATAATTATCCTCGTTTCACTCTTTTTGTGGCACCCCTTACACAGTGTGACTGTGTCTGTGAGTGTGAGTGTCTACACTACAGTCTACAGACTCAGTACAGAGCGGACTGAGCTATCCGCGGGCCATATTAGTATTATTACTATTAGTACTACTAGAGAGTAGAGTAGAGCTACACTAGGCCCTACTCACAAGCTCTAGAACTATAGAGTATAGGCTATAGCCTAGGCTACCATAGGCTAGCCCTCCGCTCCGCCGCAGGCTATATAGTATACTGTATAGAACTATAAAAATACTCACATTGTTACTTTGCATACACAAGATACATATGTTACATAACTACAGATTCATGCTCTATGCTCCACTCGAAACTTTTGCCAGCTCATGATGCGAATTTCTGCAAAGTAGTCTGAACAAATTTCTAATACAAAAATGACCAACCGGTCGCCGTGGCTACGCCACCTGACGGAATGTCACAACTACATGACAGACCCGGAGGCTTACTGTTGTATGCCTCCTTAATGAGCAGCGGAGATAAGGATCGACTTGAAATTTTAGATGACTAATTTAGAGCCTTTTCCTCATATCGGTGCCGAGTTTCAAATGTGGCATGACTCCGAGAGCTGAGATATGACTCTCTGAAACGAGCCCCCAAAACACAGAAATCAAGGGAAATTAATGTTTGCTCCATACGGTTAGGAATAGTGCCAGTGTCAGTGAGTGTTACTGCTACTGTTAGCAGGCTTTCAGATTTGAAAAGTACAGGAGGACTACTAATGACTCCCCTAGGACACCATAGGGGGT
>NW_014577258.1:247031-248399 GCF_000485595.1 Priapulus caudatus | reverse complement strand
TGAACGCCCATGAACAGTTCTTCCGCTCATGGTTCCGCTGTCCCGGTAAACATGTATTTGATGTAAACAAACATGTAGTTATCCGTGTACATATGCTTTTATGCACAATATCATGTATGTTATTTACATATGCACATTAAAATACACTAATTTGGTGCCAGAAAATAGTAGATAATTATCCTCGTTTCACTTTTTTGTGGCACTACTAACACTCACTGACTCAGTAACACAGTGTGAGTGTCTACAGTACAGTCTACATAGATACAATAATGTAACCCAAACCCAAGAGGATAGGGGGGGGGGGGTTTGGGTTACATCCAACTATCCTCTTGGGTTTGGGTTGCATTATTGTATCTACAGTCTACATAGCTCCAAGAAACGGTATCGCTAGGGTTAGGATACCAATCGTATTGACAATCCGTCGCACAGCCTGGTCGGGCTACAGTCTACACTACTCACTAGTCACTACAGTCCAGAGCTATCCGCGGGCTATATTACTATTTTAGCATTACTAGTAGTACTAAGGGAGTTTTGGTGCACGATATTTCAACCACTTTTATGAGGCGCGATAATGCACGCACCATGGCACAATTTGGGGTGTGCGGTGGAGCACCCTTAAAAATTAAAGACTGTATATATATATATTATATCAAGAGTGGATAATAGAGATCTCTATTATCCACTCTTGATTATATATATACTATATATTTACAGAGTGGCTATATGCCGGGCAGCCGGCATATATCTGACGGCTGCCGGGCACGGTCTTCGATTTCCTAACTGCCCGGCAGTTTTTAATTTTCAGCGTTATCTCATGTAAACAAGGGTTAGGGTTAGGGTTAGGAACAGGCATTTAGGAAATCGAAGACCGTGCCCGGCTGCCGGGCATATAGCCACAGCGATATATTTATGTGTCAGTGTGCAGCAGCTAGCGTGCGGTGTACTTGTGTGTTGCAGATGAGCATTTGACCGGCATTTACAGGTGATTATTTATAGGTGAAATAGAGTAGAGAAACATTAAGACTTTGGTAGTAAATACATTTCGTGTTTGTTTACCTCTTTTTATATTGAGACGTTCCAAGTGCCTGTGACTGTGTAGTATAGTACTAGAGCTAGTGTTAGGGTAGCTCTAGAACTATAAATTCGCGCGCAGGCCTGCGGCGGCAACTGTACGCGGGCTATAGTACTAGAGCTACCCTAACACTTGACTTGGTTGAAATTCACCCTAAGCCTATTGGCTATTGCTAACAGTAACACTCACTGACACTGGCACTGTTCCTAACCATATGGAGCAAACATTAATTTCCCTTGATTTCTGTGTTTTGGAGGCTCCATTTTCTATCCTGTGGCGGAGCGGAGGGCTAGCCT
>NW_014577258.1:234344-242269 GCF_000485595.1 Priapulus caudatus | reverse complement strand
CATGAAATGTGCTTTCCACTGACGTGAGAAGAGTAAGTGTCTGATAACCTTTTGACCCCCAAGAGAATGGTTAAACATGGATTTGTTGACTGTTAACAAAGGAATGAACTGCTTTTGCTATTAGAGCCCCCTTCACCCGCCCCTCCCCCCAACCTCCCCCACCCTCTCCCACACTCGCGCTCGACGCATATCCATGATAACGTTAATATAGCGAAGTCATTAAAGCGACACAGCTATATCTTTATTACTGTACTACCGGTATAGCAAAGCCTATCAACGCGGTGGCGGGAGGGCGCACTTGATTCGGTTGCCAATGAGTTTATCAGAAGAACAGCCGGCTACAGTACACGTCAGTTGAGCGCTGTCGCTCTGCGGCACTTGTTGTGTTTGAAATGTGTTCAGACTACTTTGCAGAAATTCGCATCATAGAGCTGGCAAAAGTTTTGAGTGGAGCATAGAGCATGAATCTGTAGTTATGTAACATGAATAAAGTGTATCTTGTGTATGCAAAGTAACAATGTGAGTATTTTTAATTAATTTCTGTTCGATACTTATTCAGGCCTGCCGCCTATGGACGCCCTCTACTGTTGTTCACCACCATAAGTCGACACTGCGTGTTCTGCGCATGCGCACCTAACCGTCACGTCATATGACGTCATCCGGTAAATCCTTCAACCGGAGTTGCGGGAACGGGACACTTGCGTCTTGACGTCGAGTACCACTACTACTACTAGCTATACATATTAACACAGTTTCTGTGCTGCTATTGCTATCTATAGTCTTCAAAGTCCAAGGGAGTATATCGAAGACGGAGAGACAAGTTAATAAAGTCGACAGATCAACACTTACTTTCTTAGACTTACTTTCAGTGTATTGTTATCTTTCAGAAAACTTCAGTGCAACAGCCAACACCGCATCGCAGGATCTTTAGACAGTAAATTGAGTAATCTTAAAAGGTAATATTCACACATATATTCACTGTCTTGACTTGAGTGTCCTACGTGCTGGGCGTACTAGTTTAGTTCATCAATAGCAAGCAGCTCACGTACGTTACTTCGTTTACTTACTTAGTTTTGCAAGTGTTTAAACATTATGTTCTGAGGGTCTATGTTAACCGATAATTATTCTTGTTGTTTGTGCACAGTGGCATGCGTGCGGTGTACTTGTGTGTTGCAGATGAGCATTTGAATGGCATTTACAGGAAGTTATCGGCAATAATAGGCGAAATAGAGTAGAGAAACATGAAGACTTTGGTAGTAAATACATTTCGTGTTTATTTACTATTATTTTTTTTATTGAGACGTTCCAAGTGCCTGTGGGCAGCCAGGTAACAACAAAGTTACTTACCGACTTATCGAGCTAGTTTAGTTAGTAGTTGTTTGTCGTCTTTTCGAAGTTCTAATTTGTGAACATCATCCCAACAAGGTTGAATACGCGTTCCACCGTCTAACGACGTGTCCGTGCGACTTGTTATTCGTATCGTATGTTGTTGATATGGTCGTATCGGGGAGCAGCGGGTTCATTAGAAACTTCATAGATATCATCAAGAGTAGATAATAACAAATTATGTGTTATTATCTACTCTTGATATCATGTACGACACGAGGAGTGAATAATCATATTAGATATAGAATATTCTATATCTATGGAAATTAATCATCATGCACGCGCGCGCATACACACGCACACGCACACACACACGTCGCACGTGATGATATTACTTATTAGTTCTTGATATGACATCTATGCCGGTCCCTGCCATACGGTCACCGTCGTGGATGGAAGTACAGAGCCGTTGGCTTTATACTCTGTAATATGCAGTGCTATCAATTTGTTAAACTTGTCTCTCTTTGCGTTCGGTATAGTCCCTTAATTACTTTGAAGACTAATCCTTAAACAAGGTTACGGTAATGTAACCCATTAGAGTACATGCATATATCGATGATGGTTGTTAGTCTATGATATGGGTTGATGTTTATTATTCTATTGGGTTACGTTTTTGTATTGAAGTAGAACCCCACAATAACGCTCCCAGTAATCCAGTCACTGCATGCAAGCAACCCAGATGAGAGACCAGATACCAGAGAAGCGTCGCCTGAGAGGTGTTGATCCTGCCCGCTAAGCGCAGATCTTGCGCGCAGTTCCGCGGCAAGGCGCACGCGACTGCGGGAACGTCCTACGAAAGTATCACGCACTGGCAGATATTGATCCATGCGCCAAATCGAAAGGCCGGCGCACGGATCAATTGCTGCCAGCGAACAGTCTCGAATTTTAGCGGGCATTAAAGCAATAATTATGTTCGTATCATCTGTAATGTGATTACCATCACAATACTATCTGTTGTTGTGTAGCATGCTCTGTACATGTATGTGTGTGCATTTTTGGAAATAAAGTACATTATAAAAAATAAAAAAAATTTAGCGGGTCTAATTCACTAGCTTATATGTGACCCGCTCCAGCATAATACGGACTAAGTCGCAACTCATTGTTTTGAGGAATGAGCACGCACACATGTCAATGCTGAAAATGGCCTACCTGGACAAAAATAAGTTCCTAAGTGCATATTTAATCTGGATATATAGGTTCAGATATCTCTAGATTATTATAGTCATTTTTAATTAAAAAAATAAAATAAAATAAAATTTTTTTGAAGGGCCCTTGACCGCTCATCCCCGACTGGGCCCCTTACACGGAACGCTTTATCTCAAAAGCTGCATATTCCGGAATAAGTCGGTTTCCGATCTTCAAATTGCTGTAGATCGGTCAATTCTTTATAGATATATCCAAATATATATATATCATTTAAAGGTAATTAACATTATTATTCGTATATGCGCACATAACTCCAATTTGTAGAATTTCCTACTTAATCCTGGTTTTGCTGGAGCGGGTCACATATGCACACGCCATCGCGCAGGTCTAATAGCGATGTTTCACGTGACGTCATAGATCAGGTCACGTGTATTTTATGTGTTGTGGTTGGCAGAGCGAAGGGTTGCGCTTGCACATTTATACAGCATGAATAGACCGACCACACGCTCATGTCGATCAGAAAGCGCTGTTTATGTAGTGCACGTACAACGCGCTTGCGTGTGCCACGTACACCGTGCGTGCCGACTGCGTGTGCACGTACACGGTGCCGTGCGTGTGTGTCGTGCGTGTGGCACGCTACACATCGCGTGCATGCTTGCGTGCGTGGCCTGGGCACGGTACACGTGCGTGCATGAGTGTGTGGCAGTCGCCGTGCTGCGCCACTACACGTGGCGTGGCTGTGCCGTCGCGGTCCGTCGTTGTGTGGCCAGCGTACACGCGCTGCGTGCATCGTGGCAAACCGTATCACGTATGCGTGCGCTGCGTGCGTGGTGAACTCTACAACGTGCGGCTGCCATCGGGGTGCATGCGTCGCCGTTCGCGGGTGTGCACGGTACACTGCTGCCGTGGCGGGCGCGGCGTGCAGCGTACAGCGCTTCGTTGCCGTGCGTCTGCCTGCTGCGCAGCGTACACGTTCGGATTGTTGCGTGCGTGCGTGCGTGCATGCATGTGCACGTAGACGTGCGTGCGTGCGTACGTACACGTGCGTGTGCTTGTATCGAACAATATCACGCATCTGCTTGCTGCCAACCGTTAAACTCCGCATGTGCGCATATGACGTCAATGTTTATAAACATGGAACATTGCTATTGCATGAGAATCACTGAAGAACTGCTCCGTCAATCACGCGAAACGCAAGAGAAATTCAACGGCGGCGAAATATACAACTGAGTTACACACACGCAGCTAGGGCCTGCATAGCTCCCAAATCCCATTGGTTGATACAAATCACGTACCTCAAACTCCTGTTTTATGGTGCATTGTGACAATAACCCTAACCCTAACCCTATAAACCAAAACAAATTATTTGTTGTTATTAAATTGTTGTAAATAAATCATGTAAATATGGATAAACATAGAAAAATACAGAAAACAGGAAAATAATGAAAAAACAGATGGGATTCGATCCAACGACATTTCAGCCGTGCCGTCTCTGCTCTTAGGCGTTCAGCTATCAAGGCATTGGGTTTTTGTGTTATGGATGTGCCTTGACAACACTGTGGCGTCATTGAGGAGTTTGAGGCACGTGATTTGTATCAACCAATGGGAATTCGGAGGGCCACGTCACAGAGTAAACATCGTGATTGGCATTCGGTGGGCGTAGCCATTGAGGTAATTAGGGTTATTTACGTTTTATTATAGTTTTTTGTGCGGTTTTAAATCCCAAAAGTTTTCAACGATGCTACCATGACATGTTTACCAGCAAACGCTGTGTCAAGTCAGTGACTGTTGCTCACGAATTGAGATTAGTCGAATTCCCAGGTGATTCTGGTATGATTTATCCCTGTCTTGTAAAAATGGCCAATAGGGGGAGCGTGCCGCTGCATATAAACTCAAACCTTCGGTTTGCACAAGGACGGGGCGTCCGGGGGGGGGGGCACAGTAACGTCCAGGTGAAGCCATTTATAAAGCGATAATCGCTTGGCACCTTTTCTCTTCTTATTTCTCTGTTTTACTCTTGTTTAAACTTCCTATAAGTAATGATGTATAACGGTTACCCTAAAAAGAAAGAAGTAATGTATCAAGAGCATGTATGCATGTCACGTCCCAACAACAGACGGTTATGAATGGGATCCATCTTAGATAATAAAACACAGTTTACATCAACATAGTATATTACTATTATTATTATTATCAAATCTTTAATGAATATAATTCAAATACAAACACACCTACTCAACGGGTTTTCCACATGAAGAAAAAATCTGATGGATGGAATAAATTTATGAAATTTTCTTGACGATGGCATTTTTTCCTATAGACTGTAAATATGAGTTGAACATTAAATGATTTTACACTGTGTAATGGCTGCATACATGTCATAGGCTACATATTCAATCACGTAGATTGAATGAAAATCCATGACTGCAATATGTGGTACGAGACCAAAAAATGGCAATACTAATTATAGTCCCGCATGTGTTCTGGTGCATGCTACACAGCGACTCGCTTGTTACACTTGTTAGGCGAGGCTTTAGAGGTGCTGTGCTTACCTGGGTGACGGGACCTTAAGTGCCAGTTCATGGAGTTCCTCTGCCTACACGCGTAATCACAGAACTCACACTCTAGGGGCAGCGCGTCGGTGTGCCTCAACATGTGCACATCGAGGTGCCTGCCCTGATAGAATGCTTTGCTGCAGCCAGGGTACGGACAACTGAAGTTACGCGCGCGATTTTTATCATGTCTTTTAATGTGTTTCTCTAAGCGCTTTTTTAGGCTGAATGCTTTCCCACATCCCTCCACTTTACACAAGTGCTTTTTTGCTTCGTGAATATTGTTAATGTGGTATTTCACAGAGTATTTATTTGAGAATAGTGCATTACACACCGGGCATGGGTATTTGGAATCTTTTTTCTCGTGGCAATGTTGTTTGTGACTTTGAAACTTGGTAATAGTATAGAAGAATCTTCCACACTTGTCGCATACTCTCCTAATACAACCGTTGCATTTCTTCTTGTGTTTAGCCATTTTATGTTCCATGCATTCTCTGCCACATATATTACAATGTATCATTGTCACTATTTCGGGTTCTGTAGCTTTTCTTTTACGCGTCTTTTTCGTTTTGTGATCATGGACGGGAACTGCAGGCTCTGCTTGTACACTAAGAGATGCAGTTGCAATCTGCTTGTCAGCTGGCAAAGTCTCATCACAACCAACACTACGATCTCTATCTGTAAATAAAAAACACATAGTCAGAAATCAAACAGGGTAGCCCTATATATGCATATATACCACTGCTATGGCAACTACCAAGCTGTAACTTACTTACAATGTGATCATATACAGTTGTACATAAAATGTCACCATATTTACTTACCAATAGTTTTATTTGCATACATGTGTTCACACTCCAGTACACACTCCACCTCAGCCTTGCTGCAGATCTCACAGTGCAGTTGATTTAGGGCTGAAGGTGTCTTATGTTGATCTTTGTGAGCTCTAGGTTTACTTGAAGAAGTAACAGTATGCACTGCTTGTGAGCTGACAGGCAATGGTCCAACGTGCCCTTTGTCTAGCAAAACCGGACCACCACTGGCATAAGGTTTTGAGATAACCAGCACAGAAAGCTTATTCTTCGTTGCAACATGTTCAGATGTAACAGTGCTAATATCAACGCTGGCACTTGAAGTTGTCATGTTCTGCAACCGTGTCTCGTGCACAACCTTTGTAGCTGGCAATGATGCATCACTACATGTCCCAAGAGGAGTGGCTGCCTCCATTACCGCCATCGACAGCTCTTTTTTCACTATACTGTCACAATAATTGTGATCAGATGTCATTGTGCTAACATCAACACTGTCACTTGAAACTGTTGAGTTCTGCAACTGTGTCTCGTGCACACAAGTAGCTACTATGCCTGCATCTAAATACTGAGGCAACACAGCTGTGGCTAGCAATGGTGCACCACTAGATTTCTGTATAGGAGTGGCTGCCTTCATTACTACAGCAGAGAGCTCTTGCCCTATATTGTGTTCAGATGTTGTGCTAACATTAACACTGTCACTTGAAGTTGTTGAGTTTTGGAACTGTGTCTCGTCCACGTGAGCAACAACATTTCCACCATCTGGACACAGAATTACAATATCTGTGGGCGTCAATGCCGGAGCAATAGACTTGTAGATCCCAGTTGGAATGGCCACCTTTTCTACAACTGTATTTGTGTTGCACAGTTCTTTGTTGGTCTCAATTGGTATCACAGTGCTTGGTCCTGCGGATATAGATTAATAATGCATCAATGTATTAATAACTTCTAGTATTATTGACACTAAGAGTAAGAGTAAGAATTAGATTAAAAATGTAGACAAATGCTTACATGAGAATTAAAGTGAATTCAAATTCATGTATCTATACAAATGATGAGGAACTAATACTGTCCAAAATATTTTAAAAAATAACTTAATTCTTACTATGATATAGGGTGCGAAATTAACGGGAGTCCGGAGTCAAATACTCCCTGATTTGACATATGCAGGAGTCCGTGTGACTCCCTGGAAATTCTGCCATTCTACCTAGTTCGTACCGTATTTTTCCAGTAAAAGTCCAAAGAAAATAATTTGGCAGACGTGCAACCGCATGAATCTTAAAAATAAGCACGTGTGTTATTGTTATATCTTTAATTTTGAACTTCAGACTGCGGACCCCGGACTCATTGTGCTGCGGACTCCCGTGTTCAAAAGTTAATTTCTACCCCTTTGATATAATTATTAGTTGAGCACAAAATATTGCTATGTATTTAGTACTATTTACGCACCAACATCTTTATCTGGAACATGAGTTTCACGATCCAGTTCTAGGTCGTCGGTTCTAGTTGTACTATCACTGAAATGATTAAAGTGCATAATTGAGACGAATAGGCATGTTAACTCTGGTTGCAAATGTTGTTTTGTTTCACCGCAAAATATGGTTTATGCCCAGGTAGTACAGATATATAATCTAGGCAAGATTGAGAAGAATAGTCACATATGTATTACTACTTGGCTTGTTCATGATACCAAGATGAAAGCACACATACTTCTGCCCGTGAAACCAGCAACATATATTGGCACATTATGTCACATAGCAAATAACTATTATCTCTAAATCTTATAATACTTATACTTAACGTTACCATGTATGCATGTCGGATTACAGATTTCATGTGGTTCCACATAAACATTAGCAGCCAGGTACCGACTTAAATTTCGCAACGGCGCTGGGTTATTCTCGGAATTGGTGAAGTAACTAAGAGCGTGGAGTAATCATTCTGACTCCTCCATGTACCCTTCCAGTAATGATTACTCCAAGCTAAGAGTGACTGTTTAGATCCATGAGTCCTCCCATCTACATATATGTAG
>NW_014577258.1:232472-234334 GCF_000485595.1 Priapulus caudatus | reverse complement strand
AGTCCATAGGTACAGTCTGATAGTTGGAGCGTGGAGCGAGTCGAGTCGTCGGAGGCATGCTGTTCGAAAAATGACGTCACGATTACGACCGGTAGGGGTCTCCAGATCTCGAAATGTGTTACCATCGCGCAAGCACGCTAGAGATCGCGAGAATTTCATGATTTAATTCGTGATTTTGCGTGACACAGCTCTGCTGCGAAGTGAGACATGATATTTCTACAACAAGTAAGCACTGTACTTCAATTAGGAGCAAAGATGGAGTCGTAAGGTTGAGTATTTCTGTTGTAATCGTGTGTAATCAAGCGAGCGTCGAGCGAATTCCTGGCGCACGCTTTCATACCTGCTCTTATATTATGTGTTAGTGTACGCGCAATGGCGGCGCCGTGTGTTTACAGTTGATATGCTTCAAGTGCCTGTGGTTGAACGCGCGCCGTACCCGTAGCCACTGCCTTTTTATTATGCTACACGCATTTTTACTAATCACTCATTACGTAATCCTGATTTTCCACGAAAATACACAGCAAGATACACTTACTTTTTAGATCTTTTAGCTCCGGTATGTCTGTCTTTGAGGTTATCGCAGCCACGGCAAAAAACATCGTGGTTTTCGATTAGATGCTCTAAGAATTCGCCATTGTGAGAGATACCAGCTATTTCCTTGAGCTGCTCCCATTTTCTTATATCTCTTACGTCTAATCTTATACGCAGTTGGATCCGCCGGCCCTTTTTCCGTGTCGCCGACATTTGGGCTAATGATCGAGTTGCACATCCATGTTTACAAAAGTATCTCCAACAACAAGTGCGAGTGCGAGTCCGGCAATCATCATCGTCTCATTGGCGGCAAGTCTCTGGTAGGCTGATAGCGGTTGCGATGCGATCAATGAACGCACTGTACATTGTATACTGCGCGTGCGCCGGAGGTCGTGAAACATGTGGCTGCTTGAAACAGAAACGCCGCGTGAATGTCGTGGTCTCTTGCTATACGCTTCCCCTTTAAAAACGTTTGCTATACTTATTATCGGACTGGGTAGCCATAGATCATGGTCACACCAATTTATTTCCATTATATAGTGATCGTTAGTTATATCGTATCGTATAGTTACAGTTAGACGGGGTAAATATATATGAACCGGATGAACTTGTTCGTTTATAAAATACGTATATGCAATTTCTGCAGGCGCGGCGCCGGGCGAGCATGCGAGTAGTGTGCGCCACATAAACCATGCATCCCGTAAAACGTGCGTGATGCCTGCCGTGTGAATATGAGCCGTACTACCTATAACATTCGCCCAGCCAGTGTAGGTGACTGCGATGAAATATGCCGACTTATTAAGGTACGATCTTACGAGTTACTGTTATTACAATGTGCGCGCATATACTGTTACACAATTTATATACAGTGTATATTTGCTAGACAGGATCATATGTGTTTGTATAATTATATCTATGGCATCATTAGCATGATACACCGCTAATCGGCCAATCCGTGTGAACCGGCTTAGTCGTGGGTTCGGGTTAAACCTACTTTGGGACACTGTGGCTTCCGGGAAATAAGGGAGTCAGGGAACACAGCTAGAGTTCAGGGTCCGGCACGTATTATAATGAAACCTGGACGTTATACGTACAAATTTGATCAAGGTAACTATAATATGTGCCGTATGTACCCTGAAATCTATAGCTGTGTTCCCTGAATCCAATTATTTCCCGAAACCGTGTGGGCGCGCGCGCGCGTGCGTGCGTGCGTGCGTGCGTGCGTGCGTGTGTGTGTGTGGGTGGTGTGTGTGTGTGTGTGTGTGTGTGTGTGTGTGTGTGTGTGTGTGTGGTGGTGGTGGTGTGTGTGTGTCGTGTGTGTGTAGTAATAA
>NW_014577258.1:228467-231925 GCF_000485595.1 Priapulus caudatus | reverse complement strand
ATAATGAAACCTGGACGTTATACGTACAAATTTGATCAAGGTAACTATAATATGTGCCGTACGTACCCTGAAATCTATAGCTGTGTTCCCTGAATCCAATTATTTCCCGAAACCGTGTGGGCGCGCGCGCGCGTGCGTGCGTGCGTGCGTGCGTGTGTGTGTGTGTGTGTGTGTGTGCGCGCGCGCGTGCATGCGTGCGTGCATCCGTGCGTGCGTGGGCGTGTGCAACAGATCCCGTACAATAATTGGAACGAGAGAGTGAGGTGGGCCAAAAGTGTAAGAGCTGTAGATGACGAGTTCATTGTGTAGGCGAAGTAAGGAGGAAGGTTATAGTCATGCAGAGAATCAGTCAGAGCATTTATGGTGAGTTTGATAAGGTGGACAAGTGGTAATAGATGAGTGAGCTATAGTGAAGGAGTTGTTGGTGCAACTAGAGGCAAAGAACGCTAGCAGAACAGTGGAGTTGGCTTTTCCAAATCCTTCTCTTCATTCTCTTGAGCATGGAGCTTTGTATGTGAAGAGAACTGAATGCTAGGGCCTGTTTGCAACATGTAAATGTGAATATGATTTGTATGTGAACATATACAATTTCACGCAGCTCTGATCCCCTCTGATCATTATTGCCACTCGCTCATACGGTGCAGGCCATATAGTTATACATAACAGCATACTGGTGAATTGCGATCATATACTATATCATATACCGGAATACATGCTGAATATATGTATCTCAATATCCTAAATCCTTCGTGATCAGATTTTTTGTCTTCTGTTGCGTTGTTTTGAGCTTTATCAACAATTTTTCGGCAATCCAGAGGCCGAGCGAAAGACGTTTGCGGGTCAAAGCTCTTCCCTAAGATAGTGGACGTTTCATTCTCACGTGGACATGTTAAATCGAGCGGGTTCCGGTGTAATGGTCAAACTCACAACATGGTTAGAAAAAGAAAAAAAACTGTTTTTCAGTACTCAAGAACGATGGGTTTGGAGATGAGAAATTTTTCAACTGCATCGTTGCTGAAAGTCTAGATAATGAAGGTAGGTTTTCATGACATGTCACATGGAGGCACAAAACTAGTTACTGTTAAATAAATTTACCTGCTATTCATAACAGGTGATATAGGTATGGGTATTACATAATCGAGGTATAAATTTGTCATTACTACAATATCATGAGGAATTATTCTTGTAATAATATGATAAAAAAATATTTGAGCTAAATGGCAGGCAAGCTAAACAAATAACGATGTTATTTCATAATTATGAACTTGGAAGTCCTTCTTGTGACTTTATAGAGCAATCAACGCTGGTTGGTTACTGCTTGTATTTCTATGGCTACTCAACATTTGAGGGAAAGCACTTATACATGGAGGACATATATGTACATCCAGGCCATAGGGGAAAGGGCTGTGGAAGTCGCATGTTACAGCAGCTTGCACAGGTACGTTGGTTTCCATCTGTAAAATTGATTGTGACCAAAACATGCATGCTTTCATTAAACTGGAAGATCATTGTGCGTTAAAAGAATTTGTGAACAATATTTTTGTATTTAAAAAGTAAATATAGATTAGCAATTCGCTCTATCCATTTCTGGTGGTTTCCTTAATTACATTTGATAGACATTTGCTGATAATGGAAGCTAATGTGTGTATATATATTTAATGATATTTCTCCTGAAGAGCGCTCTCTCCACATTTGAAAAAATAGGACCCGATAGAGACTTGTAATACAAACAAACACTGGTGCATGTCCGGCCAGGACGACACTTTAATTTCTATAAATTATGTCAGTCCATCCTAGAAAGCATTGAGACAACTGAGCGCGTGCCATTTCTTCAGGTTGCGGTGACTACCAACTGCTGTAAGATCCAGTTTGTGGTGCTAAACTGGAATGATCAAGCTCTGAAATTCTACGAGAAGATTGGAGCTGTTGACTTGACAGCTGCGGAGGGCTGGCACCTATGTAGAATATCGAGAGCAAACTCCGAAAAGCTAGCAGCAAGAATTCCTTTGCATCGAGGATGCTAAAGATTAATGACTCTAGATTTCTGTAGATGTGCTATAGATAAAATATTCCTTCAAACAAATGCTTTATTATACAAAGTATTTATTAGTACATGTATTATGTCAGTAAAACGTTGAAGATTTTTTCCAACAATTGACATAAAACTGCTCATGATATTCACAACAGATGTAATAAATATTCTGCATGATGTCACGTAATATCAACTTACTCGATAAAGCTAAATTGTCTCAATGTACAAGAAAACATTTCAAAATTGTACTCAGTAATAAACCATCATGTCCTACGTAGTTCATAATAATCGCTTTACATTTTATGGCAGTCCTGTACAAAGACAGTTAATATGGATCTTGATACACCAGCTTTATTACACAATTGAATATATGCCATATTTCTATCATACCCCAGTGGAAATAACCCTCAGTAGTAGCTATCCAAGTCATTATTATATAAGCTTGCGAGCTCCCCAGCCATAGAAAGAAATGCAGGTTAATTTTCAACAAAGATCAAGGAATAGGAGCTCGCTACTCCTGTGGGGCGTGCATATGAGTCTGCCATCAACGACAAACCCTCAACAATCAACGACAAACGATGACGATCAATTCATTGCAATCGTACCTGTTAAACATGATCTTGGTTACCTCCGCTCCCCCCTATTTTTACATCGAGATTAACATGATCTATTGAACATGACGTTCATGCCTTTCCTCTTTTCCCTCCCCTTCACTTTTTTCTGCCCCACCTCCTTTGTTCCTTCCCCCTTTTCTTTTTTTTACAGCTTGACAATAAAACATGCCAATCGGGCACGTCGTAACGGCGACACGCATGCCGCTAGACCTCGCTACCAATCACATGTCCTGCAGTATGTCGGCCTCAAGGTCGTTAATGGCGACCTACCCCCTGACCTTCGACATTTGACCTCGCGGCCAATCACGTCATGCAGTATGTCGGCGGGTATGCCTCCCTCAAGGTCGTTAATGGCGACCTGCCCCCCGACCTTTGACCTCAGTCAATCACATGTCCTGCAGTATGTTGGTGGGTATGCCGCCCTCCAGGTCGCCATCAACCTGCCCCCTGACCTTTGACCTCGGTCAATCACATGTCCTGCAGTATGTCGGCAGACATGCCTTCCTCAAGGTTGTTAACGGTGACCTCCGACCTTTGGCCTCACAGCCAATCACATGTCCTGCAGTATGTCGGTGGGTATGCCACCCTCAAGGTCATTAACGGCAACCTTCGACCTTTGACCTCGTGGCCAATCACGTCCTGCAGTACGTCGGCGGGTATACCGCCCTCATGGTCGCCGTCAACCTGCCCACCGACCTTCGACCTCACGGGTTTGCCATCCTCAAGGTGATTAACGGCGGCCTTTGACCTCGCGGCCAATCACATGTCCTGCAGTATGTCGGCGGGTATGCCGCCGTCAAGGTCACCGTCGA
>NW_014577258.1:224388-228457 GCF_000485595.1 Priapulus caudatus | reverse complement strand
CAGTATGTTGGTGGGTATGCCGCCCTTAAGGTCGTTAACGGCGACCTCCGACCTTTGACCTCACAGTCAATCACATGTCCTGCAGTATGTCGGTGGGTATGCCACCCTCAAGGTCATTAACAGCAACCTTCGACCTTTGACCTCGTGGCCAATCACGTCCTGCAGTATGTCGGCGGGTATACCGCCCTCATGGTCGTTAACGGCGACCTGACCTCCGACCTTTGACCTCGGCCAATCACATGTCCTGCAGTATGTTGGTGGGTATGCCGCCCTTAAGGTCGTTAACGGCGACCTCCGACCTTTGACCTCGCAGTCAATCACATGTCCTGCAGTATCTCGGCAGGTATGCCGCCCTCAAGGTTGTTAACGGTGACCTCCGACCTTTGGCCTCTCGGTCATCACATGTCCTGCAGTATGTCGGCAGGCATGCCTCCCTCAAGGTTGTTAACGGTGACCTCCGACCTTTGACCTCACAGTCAATCACATGTCCTGCAGTATCTCGGCAGGTATGCCGCCCTCAAGGTCGCCGTCAACCTGCCTGCCGACCTTCGACCTCGTGGGTATGCTGCCCTCAAGGTGGTTAATGGCAGCCTTTGACCTCGCGGCCAATCACATGTCCTGCAGTATGTCGGCAGGTATGCCGCCCTCAAGGTCGCCGTCAACCTGCCCACCGACCTTCGACCTCACGGGTTTGCCGCCCTCAAGGTGGTTAATAGCAGCCTTTGACCTCGCGGCCAATCACATGTCCTGCAGTATGTCGGCGGGTATGCCGCCGTCAAGGTCACCGTCGAGGGCCTTCCACTGGAGCGCGCGGCCCTTCTCGTACATCTCACGTATCTTCACCTCGGTGCTGACGTCGTCGCCGTCGCGGCGCATCTCCTCGTACTTCTGGTGAAGGCGCAGCGCGGTGCGCGCGTCCTCAATCGAGTCGTGCATGTCCGACTGGATAGACACGCCTGCCGGGGAGAAAGAGAGAAGAGGTGACAGGCGGCGAGGGTAAGAACTGGGTAAGATCCAGGGGATAAGAACTGCACTCCATTCTCTTTTGTAAATGCAGGCCTAAATTTTCCAGTATGTGGCAAAAGTTTATCTCGGTGGAAATACATATTAAACGACTTTAAAATAGAAAATATAGTCTAAATCCATCAAATTGCAACCGTATTCTCCATGTTGCCCACCCACACAACACCCCACACCACACTCATCGACTCTCCCATAGACTTCTATCATATACATCTAGACTTCTAGACTTCTTTCTTAGACTTCATATATATTCCTGGATCTGCCACTAGATGATGCTACTTACCTAGAAAGTACCAGGCTAGGAACTTGAGTGAGATCATGCGCTGCCGAGGCAAGTGGAACAGTTGCACAGTATCTATCACCTGTTCTGGAGGAACCTGAAGAGATAGCAGTGCGCGAAATTGGGCCTGTTCACATTTTGGCTAATTCCATGTCCCGCGATAGGAATGCGTCAATGAGTCATGATGTTGAGTCTGACTGCAGGGTGTATGTGATCAATTATATCGGCCCGCTGTCAACTGAACCATGAACATGCAATCACAATGACAGACGGTGCTAGGCGGTGCTTTAAGAAGATACAGTCGCGACTGCTGACTCTATTCTTGGTGCTTTTGTGCACTCACCACAAGATTTATCACTCTGAAATCCTTTTTGAGTCCATGACCCACAAATATAATGCCGACGTCCACTAGATGGCGTAACTTGATGTATGTAGACTTGAGCGTTGTCAAATGTTTGTTGGAGAATTGAGCATCAAGATCGCCTGGAAGTTGTGCGAACAAAACGAGCAATTTACAGTGTATCCAAGCAGGAATAAAAAACAAGCATTACAGCACAAACGGCAAATATTAAAGTAATAATGTTGGCAATTTTAAAGTATTAAATAAAAAAAACTCGTGAATTTATTAGGGTAATTTTAAGTGTAAAACAAAATATTAATACTAAAATATTGAATTTGTAAACGAAATGGATAGCATTTTTACAATACTGGAATAGCAACTTGTGAAACATGGGGGGGGGTATTGTCCATAATATAGGGTTGGTACCTGGCTTGATTCCCGAAAACTTGGTGAGATAATCAACTACTTGTTCTTGTGTTGAGATATAGTCATCTATGAAAGGCATACCCTCCTGGGGACTTTGCCTAATGAAAAACAAACAATGTATAATGCCAAATCATCTATACTGTCGTATACTGCTGTCAGATAAAACACAGTTGCCCCCACACAGGAAATGGTAGTCAATCTGCTATTATTCTTCAAAATCATACGTTTGCAACCATACCAAACTTTTACGGGAATTACTTCCACACATAACAACTACAGAAATAGCCAAAATAGGGAGATTAAGCCTGTAAAATATTTGTGCGAATTAAAAACAGCTTACATGTGGTAATGACTGCAGTTAAAGTAACTATTGCGAGAGTTTTCCAGTGTTTTCATCACTTTCATGACACCTACCGTTATTGCTTGATTAACAGCAATTGTCTAGAGTAACAATAAAATGGCTTAGAACCGTATTCACCAAAAAAGTGCCAGTTTCAAACTACTAGTTTGGTAAACATTCGTTTCATTTCATCTTGAAACTGCCGGAAGCATGGATTAGCTTGTGGTGACACCGCTTATCTGCCGTAGACATAGTACAGGCTCTCACAAATCATGCACTTGTTTTCAATTAATCACCGACACAAATACAAGTTTACCAATTCTGCCATTAGGCATTATCGGCACACGATAAAATTTATTGCTGTTACGATGTGGTCAAATCCATTTTTCTATGCTATAACTGCATAAAATCTTGGTATTTTTAATGTTGATGTAATCAGTGATATTTCCACTGTCAGGTGAGACTATATTCAGCTATATTTAGTTTTTCTGAGCAAAAATCTCGCAATAGTTAGTTTAATATGCAGAATAAAGGCTCATGACTAATTGGACAGCCTTGCTGTAGGCAGACAAATACATTTGGTGTAGTATACTGCAAATTTATTAAAGGTGATAGGAGTTACAATAGATACTATGAAAGATAAGTAAATTAGACGTTTGTATGCACGTTGCTTACCCTCTGACACATGTCACTCTTGCTACCGACATCTGTGATGGCTTGATAGTAGATCTGGTTCCATCGCTCCGGAGTTCTGCCTCTTCCTATAAAATAACAAGTGCCGCAGAGCGACAGCGCTCAACTGACGTGTACTGTAGCCAGGTATTCTTCTGATAAACTCACTCCCCCACCATTGACATATCTTGACCTTTGACCCTTGACCCCCAAATTCGACATCCCGAGTCCTTTTCGCGATCCCCCCCCGACGTCCCGAATTTTCAGGTTGTTCTGTCGCGCGGTTAAGATTTGTGCCGTAACTGTTGACACACGGACGGAAGGACGGACGGACATTCATGCGATTCTACAAGCTGCATCTGACTTCGTCAGCTGAGCTAATAAAAATTAATTAAAAAAATTAATTAAACTGTGCACCTGTGTCTCACCTGACTTATTATCGGAGTCTTGCTGATGGCATTATCATTAGCTGATGCGACTGTCTGCTCTGTGTTTTCTCCTGTGTCTCACCTACGTGAGGGTCACGAACTCACCTGTTGATGGTGACGAACTCACCTTTGGCGAACTCACCTGTTGACGAACTCACATGTTGACGAACTCACCTGGTTCAGGGTGACAAACTCGGCGTCGAGGCCGACGAGGTCCCCGGCCTGTGGCAGCTCGTTGGGCTGCAGCGGCGCGAAGCTGATGGCGCGGCCACGGCTCTTCGCGAGCGACGCCTCGTTAAGCAGCACGTCGGTCGTGATCGGGTTCTTGACGGGATCCTGGAAGCGCTTGCTGATGTCCTTGCGCACAAAGTAGAGCACGCACGGTACCTTCCAGTCGAGGTTGAAGAGGCGCGCCTCCTCCTACGTACAGCGCGGAAACAACAGCAGAATGCTCAGAATGCTTCACGATACACGACAACTGATAACGCCTCCTACGCACGCACACCGGTAACAGGAGTGTATAATATAGAGAATACTGAGAATGTATAATATAGTCTATG
>NW_014577258.1:204087-223893 GCF_000485595.1 Priapulus caudatus | reverse complement strand
TTTACACTCCCGCCGGCAACACAGCTGAATGTTTCACGATACACGACAACTGATAACGCCTCCTACGCACGCACACCGGTAACAGGAGTGTATAATATAGAGAATACTGAGAATGTATAATATAGTCTATGTTTTACACTCCCGCCGGCAACACAGCTGAATGTTTCACGATACACGACAATTGACCACGTCGTCATGCCTTGAGTTAAACAGGGCGTGCACCACTGTAACCTCGTAACTTCGTAAGTATTAGTCTTCAGAGTCCAAGGGACTATACCGAAAATGGAAAGAGAGAAAGTTGATCAAATAGACGGATCAACACTGCGGATCACAGTAGGAAAAGCCTCAAATATTTACAAAAGAGGAACGGATAGAATTCCATTACGGAATGACAGAAACAAAGAAGCTAAACTTAAAGGAATCCTTAGAAGATGGCACATATGTCGAAAGCAATGATCACGCTCATATGATATGTATCCTAACATAACTGAACGCTGGTTATTTGTTATATCAGGGAACCGATTGCTTGTGAGAGCCTCGCAGAGATTCCTACAATTATCGAATTAGTTTATCCTTTAAAGTTTAATCCTTTTATTATAAACACGTTTACCGAAACTTCGCCACGAATTTACACAATTCTAACGGTCACCGATTTAAACTCTAAGACGCTGCATACCACGTGTGTGGCGAAATCACACACCAACTATAAGCACCACAAACAGAGGTCTAACTAATCAGTACCTATCTACATTATTAATTTCTAAGTTTTCCGCATACACGTCATAACGTATCGACATTATATTATGAACGCAGATTGACAGGCTGAATACTACATTCATATTTTGAAGTTTTCCACATACACATCGTTACGTATCGACTTTATATCACGGATGCCGATTGACAGGCTGCATATCTCAATACACACTACGAACAGAGGACTAATGAGTTAGTACCTATTTATATTCATGTTTCTTATTATATTCAAGTTTTCCGCATACACGCTACGTATTGACTTCATATCACGGATGCCGATCGACAGACCGAATACCAATACCGAATACCGGTCATACTTCGTACGCACCTTGTTTACGCACGACAAGCAGAAGTCGTTGAACAAGTACCAGCAGCTGCGCATCTGTCCCGTCTTGCGCTGGTGGTAGCGGCGGCCGACCTTCACGCAGCTCACCAGGTGTGAGCCAATCAGCTTCGACTCGTGGACCTCAGCGATGACTCCCATCAACTCGTAGTAGGCCGTGGTCGAGCTGGAGTCACTCGGAATGCTGTCCTACATGACATGTAACACATAGGTTAAACGCAAATTAAAGTGCTGAAAGGTGAAAGTAGGAGAGTAAACGGTGTCATTCTTCTTCTAACATTCACATTTTCATTTCATGAGTACCCAAGAAGTGTAAGGTAGAATTAACACTTTAATCTGTGGTGAAGGTGGAATACCACTAAAGGGTGAAAGTAGGAAAGTAAACAGTGTTTCTCGTCTTCTAACATTTGCGTGTTTGGTTCGTGAGTACACGTATTTGCACAACTTGTCTCTGTAGTTGCCAGATGGACAATGGTTTACATGCTAACGAATATTTTCTAGCAATATGAGTTGTTATGTACGCATTTACATTAGCACTGAGTAAAGCAAACAACCACTTCCCCAACTTTCTTATTCTGTTAAATTCTCTCTCTTGCAATTTCTTATATGATACAGTCTGATTGTATCACATAATAATAACTCCAACCTCGCTATGCAAAAATCTTGCATTTTCACTGTTGCTATGGCTACAGCATCACTACATTATATTCACTTCAGTACACGTATTTGTATTTGAATTACATGCAATAAAGATTTAATAATAAAATAATAATAATATGGCTGCGTTCACATACATCATCATCCCATAGCTCCTGAACACACAGGTTGCGCTGGCTGTCAAGCACAAGACATAACCCAGGCGGCACCCATGGTGCAATGATGTCATCCAGGCCCATCATGTCTACCGGATCCTCAAACCTATGAAAAAATTCGCAGATTTTTTTTGTTTCATTGTTGCCGTGCGAAATAAGGTCGGCAAACAAAAGTTAAAATACTTACAAAAACTTCCCCAGTGAATGGCCCCTTCTTTTAGGGCACTGTACTGCTGTACATGTGTTATATGCTATGCACTGTGAAATCAGGCATTTCTATACTGCTCTGGATAGGGTATAAATGTGCTGAGGCGCCCCCTATTGGTGACCACCTAACAGTGTGGCAATTTTGGGCATCCTAAACCAATAAACGGTGGAACGCATAGAAGACAGACAGACAGACAGAGTTGGTTCTTGAGTGGTATACATGTAATTGTATATTTATATTTAGGGAGAGAGGGGAGAGAGTTAACTAGCTAGCTAAATATATAAGCTATACGGCTCTATTTGTCATCTCTTTGTCATGGTATTTTTTTCTTAATCAACATACGTACTCTACTACTTTGTCCTTCTCATGAGCGAATCGGCAGTCCTTGCGAGTGCACATGTTGGCATATCGACATGGTTTTGGCCCTCTCTCTGCCGCTGTGATGCCTGATTGTAAAACAGGTTTCTCTTCCTCTGTCTTATTCCTCTTGGCTTCCGCTCTCAGCTATGCACAAATAACATAGAACATTCTTAGTTAGGCAAGAAGCAATGATGCACTCACTCACTCATGAAAAAATTTCAACATTATAAACCAATTTATATAATATATAATATATAAGCATTATTAGTGTGACAATCTCAACTAGAGCATTTACAGATATTAGCATATCCTACCTGCACGTGTTTTAGTTGATAGTACACTATAAAACTGAGATTGAAGTATATCTGGACTGTTCTAAATAATGTAATCACATAACTAGGGTGAAAACGTTAGCTTGATTGGCCTACTTCTTGCTGTATTTTCCAAAATTCAAAGTCCTTCTGGCTTTCCACTTGGCAGTTCACAGTCAAGACATCTGGTAGACATTTTACAATTTTGCTTTGCACCTGAAACATATATAGGCTATAGTTTAAACGTCCAATGCATAAAATATCATTAGGATTATTTCATAGCATATGTGGTTTCAGGTTACAATTATCAAAGGAGTCCAATCAATTTTGAAACCAATTGTGATAAATAACCATTCACGTGTATATTACTGTGATAATAGTGACATTGATTACACTATTTGTGTAATTAGGTATTTTCTATTGGTACTGTATGTATTGACAGCAGCTCCCGATATCTTTAACATTTCATCATACTATTTTAATTTTACTATGCCAATAGCAAGCCATAAGTGATGCATGCTGTAGCAGTAATCTAACCTTTTCAGGTAAATGTACACCTCAATAATCACTTTAACCATAGTTTGATGCATTTTCCTGGAACAGTTGCACAGTGAAAACAATGGCTAAAGTGCATGCGCTACCCAGAAGTTGATTTTATATTTGCAAGCTATTGTCAGTCTCCCATGCTGCAATCTGGTTTAACAGGCTATGAACAAATTTTTAATATTTAAGGCCTTAGTCTCAGATATTGATATACGTGCCATGATAACGTTATGCATGTTGCAAGGATTAGCTGTGACCTGGCAAGAAAGGTATGACACGAGTACTCACAGTCGGCTGGTACTTCCCGCAATCCTCACACCATGCCTGGGTGGTGTGTTCCAGACACATGCTGCTACGTAGCACCTCGCCGAATGCTATCTGCATAGGCTTGTTCAGACCTGCGGACGATGAACAAATCATCACATCAGATGTGAAGTTCTACACAACCACACTTTCAACGATTGCAAGGCTAGATGTATAAACATTAAAAGTACCGTGTTGAAAATTGAATAACATAGGTAGATTCAACACGCAACCACACGTCCAATGATTGCAAGACTAGGTCTCTAACAAGAAAAGTACAGTGCTGAAAAATGAATAATGTAGGTACCTTCAACACACAACCACAACCACACTCTCAACGATTGCATGATTAGAGGTGTACTAACATGAAATGTACCGTGTGTTAAGAAAAATGTAGGTATGTACCTTGTATCTGGCAGTCAGGATACAGAAGTGTGAAGAGCAGTGACGAGGAGTTTCTGGATATTTCCCGCTCACAGCGACATCTGGTGGTACTCACGACGTTTGTGTTGAACAGGTCCTTAATGATGGAACTCCCAGATGTATCGAAATAGCTATGAATAATAACAAGAGCTTATAAATACATATAGGTATTGATAAGCTCTTGATAATAATAATGTTTGTTATTAGTTTGGTTATATACACAAAACATATATATTATTTTATTCACGGATCTTGATTCTGTAGACACAACATGCATAATAATGGTTTTTACTGGATGTGGAATACATTTATAGATTACTGTGTCTTACCCCTGTGACAGTTCTGATGGCAAGGCAGCTTCTGGCTCTTCTTTTACTGTCTCCTACAAAACCAAAAAAGGGTATCAATACTTTAAACACACCTTTTACTTAATATAAAAATACTAAAAATTTAATTCGATATGTATATTTACCCTACAGCAATATTTGTTCAACACAAACATACATAAATATACACAATGTAAAGAAGTCTCATCATTACTACAGTTTTATTCATATATATTTTTCACGTAGCCTATAGAACGAATCGAAAATGTGTTTTTATCGTGAATTGGCAGAAATGCAGAACGTTACTAATGCTCTGAGAGAATTACTATTCATTTCCAATTAAATTTTAACTCTTTGTCACCAAAAGTACAATAAATTGAAAACTGATTTACTACCTAACAATAAAAAACCTATTTAATAGAATGATCCGTCACTATAACAGAGCAAGCCTTGGTACTTGTACCTCAGCATCACGCGTAGAAATGCTAATAAGTTAGCACACACAGCTAACGTGGTTACCGTGGTTACCGTGGTTACTGAAAACACGCATTAGTAACGCTGTCATCGCTCCGACAGATTCGCTTCAACCATCGTCACGGCCGCTAAACACGAGGAAAACGTGTGTGAAAGTAAGAACGTGAGAACGAACGACGGCGACGTTCGTTCTGACGCGTCGTACGTACGTTGTGTATCTGCTGCAGGATGAAGCGGTTCCAGCTCTGGATGAGGCGCGCGTAGTTCACCTTGCACGTGTCGACGTTCTCGTTGAGCACGAGACCGAGGCCGGACGCTTCCGGCAGCGTCTTGAACGCTCGCAGGAAGTTCGTCGCCTGCTCGCAGAGACCGAAATCAGAGTGTTTCTCTCTCATTCTCTTCTCTCTTCTCGCTCACAGAGACGGAAGTCAGCATGTATCTCTCTCTCTCTCTCTCTCTATCTATCTATCTTTCTCTCTCTCTCTCTATCTATCTATCTTACTCTCTCTCTCACACACACACACACTTTCTCTCTCTGTCACTCTCGCTCTCTCCCTCTCTCTCTCTCTCTCTATCTATCTGCCTCATCCTCTTAAAGTCCACATTGGAGGTATAGATAAATAGCTGGCACTTACCACAATAATAATAATAATAATGATAATATCATAATTATTAACTCTAATTAATACTATAAATACTGCTAGGTAAGTGACTGGTGTTACGGAGAAGCAATGAAAACACTGTTACACACCCGAGTGGTATATATGATATACTTATATACCGATATACTGAGTGGTGTGCGTAGGTGGGATAGAGAAACAGCTAGTATATCATCTACCTGGCAGGTCTCTCCCGGCTTTGCTGTGTCAAGCATGTGCATTAGGAAGCCAGTCTCACATGCGATGCAAAACTCCCGCGAGCACAGGTGACTGCGCAGCGAGTTCGACAATGGCTCTATGAATGCCAGAATCTGAAACAAGAGAACACCCGCCAATTTTATATCATCTGCCGAGCAGCCGTTTCGATTGTACAGAACAACAGACAGTCATGTATGATCTCACATCGAATCAGAGCTTTGCAGCATTACATCATCACAATTAGCCACTTACGGAAATGATAGTTAATACACTTGTACGCTCATATCTCATCATATTCATATCCTCACATAGCTTTTCAGTTTATGGCATTACTTAAATGCAGTTAGACACTTACATAAATGATAGTCAATACAATAGTGAGTGAATTCAAAATTTACTCGCACCTTTCTGTATCACTCAGATATTTCATTATTTTAACTGCTCAACACTATTGCATCTATCCGATTTTTGCTCCAGGAAAAAGACTGTCTTGAGTACATGTATTTGTATATGAATTACATGCAATAAAGATTTAATAATAATAATAACCTGAAGTACAGAGTTGCAATATGAGTTGGGAAGAATCGGTTCCAGACCCGGGAAAGGCGACTTGTTGTAGTGCTTGAAATCGAAATCGTCCACGCCCAGCTTTGTGTATTTCATTTCTACTCTGCGATATCGTTTTGGCACAGCAAGGAATGGATCATCACCTATGGAGCGGAGTAATTATAAAGTTTTTAGAATCATTTTTATCGGACAAAACGATCTGAGGTTAATGAGTAGAAAACTACTCGGTGTCTGCCAAGTTGGGGTTTAAAACTCGTCAATGTTTACTAACATATATTAAAATCTTAATGCAAATTAATTTTACAGATCATTAGAAGTTAGCAGCCAAGCATACATTAAAATGCCCCCTTTGAGCCAAACATTAATTTGGATTTAACTTGGCGTTAATTGATTTAAGGAAATTAATCCATATGAAGGACATTTACCCCATCCCCATATAATAGAAGGAATATTATTCATATATATAAGCAATGATAAACTTTTCAACAGAATAATTTTATAGTCTGAACATTATTGGGATGATTAGGCTGCCAAATGATGAAAAGCACCGCTCCCATACAGCAGAGAAGTCTCATAAACAAAGAAACCATAGTCATAGAAAATATAGAAAGAAACCAAAGAAAACATTAATTTATTAAAATGAACAAAGAAACAGATATCACAGAAACATGACTTCACCTCGCCCTAGAGGGGACTCAGGTACGCTCCTCTTCCTCTGCCTTCCCTTTGATCCTTTATCCATCCTGTAGGGAACCTGATTTCTAAGACGTGTTCCAGGATTCGGTGCATAGCCGATGAACTGTACAACCTTCATGGTACGGAGTACGTCGGAATCCACCAGGGGTGCCTTCCTGTAAATGCACATAAAATAATAATAACTAAAATCAGTGTGCTAGTAATGAGAGGCAGCCTGCTAGATTATTCACTTTAGTAATCAGCGCTTCTTTGCCAGTTGCCATTCGAGTACATAGTCTCTAACTAATCACTTATGTAAAGTGCACAAAATTAATATATACATCACTAGAGAGACTTATACAATCCTTAGTTGTGGAGGATATTGTATCTTCATTTATTTATTCAGTCACTTAACAGTGCAAAGCATGTAACGCAGTAACTGCAGTAACTATGCAGAGCATATGCAAAGATTTTGAACTGTTTAGGGGACAACATACATAATAATCTACACATACATAGCTGCCCGGAGGCGCCATCTATCAAATAAAATGCGAAATGAAATTTTGACCAAATTTCAACTACAACCCTGAATGTGTCCTTAAACGTGTTTGTGTTTATAACAGCAATGAATCTTGTGGCACATTATCACACACACGGCAAGCTGGCATGTCGGGCCGTACCTGTATAGTTTCCTGCAGAGATGAGGTGGCCAATCAGAGAGCAACTTCTCTTGCGTGTAGGGCATGGGCACCGTTGAGAGCGGTGTCAGCATGTCATCAATGTCTATCGGAAGCAACGGCTCATTCTGTACAGAAATGATGCCCGCGAAATTTCACACGGGCCAACCGGCAATGATTCTACAAATTAATTTCTCTAATTAATGAATCTAAACTCATAAATGAGTGAATTAATTAGTTAATTAAATTAATGAGTCTAAATGCTGAAGAGCATCGCAAGTGTTCAAATAATGGATCGATCAATAAACTCTTGACGTATGCCGTACCTGTCTTATGAGCTGCCAACTACAAATAATGCATATCAATACCCCCATGCACACATAAAACCTTTAATCCTTTCTTTCGTCATGTCGGTACTTAACGTTCCAACGTTCCTCAACTTACTGTAGGAGCAAACTCAGTATCGTCAGAGAAGGTGTTATAGCACACGTCCTCGCTGCTTGTGCCAAACAGGTGTACTGCTCCTGCAGACATAAACACAATTTGTAAGTGGGAAAGCAGAGCGTGTGAAAGCAGGTAAAACATTTTCGATCAATACCAAGAAAGCAGCGTTTAATGCAACCCCAACCAATGAACTCATTCCAGAACTCAGCGTCTTCTCACATTTTTTAATTGAGTTCAGTAAGCATGAGTAATGCTAGGAACAAATGAAATGATAACCGATTTTTCTTTTACAAACCTGTGCTGTCTCCGAAGGCCATTGCCTGACAAGTCTGTGACATATCAAAATTTATTATTCCACCGTGCGTGTTTACTTGGTACACAAAGCTTGGTGGCGTGCCGGGGTCTGGCTCAACCAGATTGAACTGTCCTGTCTGTAACGAAGGAGACCAGTAGGATATAAGCATGAGCAGGGCTCAATCATTGCATACCACCATATTCCCTACATTGGTAATGCATGAACACGAATACACGTATACACGTATACAGGGAAGGCATGCGCTGGCATGGGCAATCTCTAATGAATGCAGACCCACTGTACTACACCACGTGAGTTCGACCAGGTTATAACTCAATGCCACCGAGTTGTTAGCGATGAACAATTAGTTTTGACTTATGGCAGCATCCAGAAAGTTCTTGTAACTAATAGGCAAAAAATGGCTATGAATGCAGCCCCATGCCAATATCAATGCACAAAACACAATTATTCGACCTCAATATAACGTGCACATGTGGTGCCGTGTTTGGTGCAATTCAACAAACTGCTGTGTTAGTTGTAAAGCCCTTAATAAATAAGAAGCAAATAGATGTATTTCACTTGCCTGTGACACCACCACCATGCGTGTTGTGTAAGTGGTCATAAATCGAAGGAACATTGGATCTATGTGCACTGGAATGACCTGTACCATACGCATCATCCTGAGGTCATACGAATTCAGAAATCTGTCCACTGTGCCGATCCTGCATCACAAACATGTTACGCTAATATGATAGTTTCACGGTTTCTCCCTTTCCAGCAGGAATATCATTAAAAAAATTGGATTCAATACAAAATCGAGCGAAAATGTGTGTTGCTCCATAGCAATATATTAAATTTCTCTAAAATGACATCGGGTGCAAATGCAGAGTACTAAATAACTTACAACAGTCAGATAGAATGCTATTTTAGTACAAACTAAGGGAATGACAAACAATGTGCATTAACTCATGAAGGTATACATTTATACTCAGGTCAATGTTTCAAGGACCACAATGGAAATAAGTGTGCTAGTCATACTTTTTGTGTATATATCCTTGGTAGTTATCTAATTTCACGAATTTAAAATCTATTGTAACAGTATATATATATATGGATAATTACCTAAATAATTTTTTTTTAAGGCGTGTGTGTGCATTGCTACCTTTTCGAATATCCACAGGTAACAAGGAGATTCCCACTGACATCAAAATCAGACAACGTGCCACTGTGTGTCTCGAGAGTATGTTCAACGTTCAACGATTTAGGATCCAGCAGACTGATCTGAAAGAGAACATTGAAAATGCATGCATGGCAGCAGATAATAATTAATATCATTATAGTCACTGTTTCTATGGAGCCGAGACTGCAAATCTTTTTTGGATACGAACCAGAGTGCAATACAGCAAGATGTATTTTTCGGTTAGTTGCACATGAGTTTTAAACTTGATAGGAAATGAGAAAGAAAATTTCCACAAGTGTTTATTTCATCACAAATACTGCAATTTTAATAAACTGCATCATCAGTCATATATTTTTTACCACGAAATTCATAACTGAAAAAATCATCAACTGTTAAGGAGCAGTTTTTAAACATTTGTCTATTTATTTTGAATTTGTGGAAGACAAATGCAGGCAGGACCATGTAGATTGGTGTGCCGGGTGAGTCATGCAGGCCATATGTCGCTGCATCTCCGTTGAAGCTCAAAAGATGACAATTTTACCACTTCTAGTCTTACTATACTAATGTATCAAACAACCACAATACCTTGCCAGTTGTAGAGCCAGCACAGGCGTATCTATTCGAAAGCCTGAGAATAGCACAGTCCTCTGCAAAGTTAAACTACAAAAAGAATACCAGAAACATACTGCTGTAAACAACATGTCAAAACGACTTAGCTAAATATTAATAATCAACTTCACTATTCACTAATTTAAAAATAATACTATATTATGTCTATATAAAATAAACTAAAAAACTCAATTAATTGAATATTCAAGGAGAAGTCATAGCCTCACAACCTGGAACAGAAAGTATTCATTCACAATCTATTTACAACTATCCGTGGTACACACAATACACATCATAAAATCAGTGGGCACAGAAACAACAGGAAATACCCTCCAAAAAAACATTTGAAGTCATCGACAGTACAATTATTAAACAGGATGCCTTTTTAAAATTCTATTTGCAATGAATGCAACTTTGAAAGACAGCACATGCACAGATTTAAAACTGCTATTTTAGTTTACCTCTCTGATGACCCTGACTGTGGTAAGGTCAAGCTCCGCCATCGTGCGCTGCATGCCACCCATGAGCAGGTTCGTCGGCTGTGTGAGGGCCATCGTCTGCATGTCCGACATTATCCTATCATCACTGCAACGTAGAAAACAAATGACACAAACGTAGACAAATTCATTCACTAGTAATCGGTGATATACCCTTTTACTGCCACAAGCTTACAACAAGCTTATATGCAGAAAATTGAAGAAAAAAAATTACTCCAACCAATAACACTTCTGTTAAATGACATTGTCCGAGGAGTTGCAACACTGACAAAATGAAAGATGTGAAAGCGCTCACGTGAATTTGAACAGACACAGGCCTGTCTTGGCATTGCACTGCAGTAGATTTACTAAGAGATTTAGTAGAATTACTACACTATGACAGAATAATGAAAGATGTGAAAGCGCTCATGTGAATTTGAACAGACACAGCACTTTCCTGGCATTGCACTGCAGTAGATTTCATTTAGTAAAAATACTACACTGTCACTATGACAGAGTAAAAGATGTGAAGCTCTCACGTGAATTTGAACAGACACATGCCCGTCCTGGCGTTGCACTGCAGTAGGTTATCGGTGAGACATAGCACGCCCCCGTCGATGCTGACCACCTGCCGCACCTCGTGACACTCCGGGTGCACTTGGAATGACGTATACTTCCGCAGATCCAACCCGTAGTAACTCGTCATGTGGCCCTGGAAAAAAAAACACGACGACGGTTCTGGAAGCAGCATTTATCTGTCACCGGAAAAAACAGATCTCGATCTGCAAACAGCTGTGAATAACAAATCTGAATGCAATGTTTTCTGGCAAAATGTGCATGCAAAGAATATTGCTAATTTATGGCCCTCTCCAAAAAATGTTGGCCACCTGTAATCAAATGCAAAATTTAAGAGTAAAGTTGTTTTAGGGTTTTCCGCAAGAAATTTCAAAAAAAGCATTTCATTTACGGATGGACGAGGGAGGACCCGAGAAGGCATTGTACCAATTAGAGTCAATTACGCATGTCATGATAAGCAGCCCCAGTACACAGGTAAACTCGAATAGTTTGGCGACGTATAAAGCAAGCTGGTAAAACACAGCATCACTTTATCAGGATTGCTAAACGTGAACACAGCTGGAAATTAAGGCATGGCAATTAAGCAATTAATGCAGATCATTATAGGGATGTCGCAAATTAGCTTTAGCTTTGAAGGCATGTTGGACCCGACATGCGTTGAGGCGACAAGGCCTGGGAAGAACCCTGCATTCATAGATAACAGTCATTTCATAAATTTACAAGGTATTCTCGCCATAAGAAATTGAAATTCTCGTACCCCTTGATTACCCATCCACAACAGTTCTTCCTGTAGATCGAACGACACGGCCGAGACGCCATAGTGGTCGCCTCCGTCAGCAAGAACACTTCGCAGCTCCACGAATTCCATGTTAACGGGATCAAACATCTCTTCCATCGAAGGATCGACGACAACCTCGTCCGTGGGGATCCCTTCCTCAACCATGTCCCCAACATGCTGCAACTGATCCTCCGTAGAAGTAGGCGTGAACACATTTGCAAATTCCATGATCACCCTGAAATAAATGAAATGCTTTGTCTCATTATCGTTATTATTAATAGTGATGGTAGCATTTTGCTCCTTTTATACATAAATGATTTGCCAAATGACTCGGGTTTTAATACTCGTTTGTTTGCAGGCAATACTAAGCTGTTTTTGTCTAGTGATAATCTTGTGGATTTAGCTAAACGAGGAGATGGAAAAAAGTTAATTAGTGGATGGCTGCTAACATACTTTCTGTAAACTATTCTAAAACTAAATATATGATTATAACTAATAAGAGAATAAATAGAAGTGATTTTATTACCAGCAACATTAACAACAATAAAATTGACCAAGCTAATTTTATAATATATTTAGGTGTTTTCATTGATAATGATCTTAAATGGAACTCCCACACGAAGTTTGTCTCATCAAAATTGTCAAAAGTAGCAGCTATCATTTCTAAACTTCGTCACTACATTAACAGAACCACGCTATTATTAGTTTAATTTGCTCTAGCATATCCTCATCTTCAGTATGCTGTGATTTCTTGGGCTTCAGCCCCTAAATGTAACATATATCCAGTAGATTTAATTCACCATAAAATAGTAAAATATATAGCCTTCGGTAGTCGTCAGCAGCACGTGACTCCATACTTTTCTGATCTAAAATTACTGAAATTAGAGGATCTTTACATTTTTGAACTAGGTAAATTTATGTATAAATATCATTACAACAGATTACCTATCATATATAATGACTTCTTTACTAAGGTTTGCGACTTGCATACATATGAAACTCCTTATTTGAAACGCTCAACTTATCATCTCCCGAGAGCACACTCAGCAATAGGTCAGATTTCTCTAAAGTTTAAAGGAGTTAAATGTTGGGAAGCTATTCCTACGGAAATAAAGACTAACTCATTTTATTTATTTAAGAAATTATATAGACAACTTCTTCTTAACAAGTATAAAAAGTAAAAATTGTTCAAGAACTGATTTAAAAGAATGATTATTTTGTACTAATGTAATGTACTGTAATGTAATGCAATGTATTGTAAGATATTATAATGTAATGTAATGTAATGTAATATGATTTGATGTAATGTAATGTGGATTTAATGTAATGTGATGTAATTTAATGTGGATGTAATGTATTGTAATGTAATGTGGATGTAAAGTAAGGTAATAATTGAAATCTTTTACTTGAAAATATTCTAACAGTGTACTACTTAATCAAGGCCTATAGGGTATGGCTGACTTCGATGATTGCATGGTCCATTCGCCATACCCGTGCGGTTTATACTTATACTGTTAACAACTGGGTTTTTTCCCACTTGAATTAAAATATTGTATTAATTATTAAATTGTACCAAAAATGTTTAGCACTAATAAAGTATCTTGAAAAAGCCACCATGAACACTTCTAGTTTGTGATTTTATGCATGAGAACATTTGATCAATTTGGTCATGTTATTGTAATTTAAAAGTTAATTTCTAGCTGCCTGGTTAAGGATACTCTCCACTTTTTGCACGGGTATTGCTCTAATGAAGATTAAACGTTTATGGCGAATGGAATCGAATCAATCACTTGTTTTATTTATAGAGGAGATATATCTCTATGCTCGTTCATGAAATTTCCAGCACCTAATTATGTTACCACACAAATTTTGAATTTTTTATGTAAAAATGGTATTTTGGATATTTCTAACTACAGAAAGAGTGAGGATAGCACATTTTTGCCACATGTAAGTACAATATGGACCAAATAGTGCGTTCAGGATTTTTCTTTAAGTTTCATATTTACCGAGAAAATGCGAAAAAACTGCCTTAAAAATCAAGTTGTGTTAGAATTGAAAATTTTGCGAATAAAGAGGCATAACTAATAAAATACGGCACTTAATAACAATCCCTGACACACTTTTTTACAACAATATGTTACATTAAAACGGGTGTAAAATTAAATTAATCCAAGTTGTAATCACAGAGAAATATCCATTTATACATCGGTACATATGTCAGAAATCGAAACGGAGAAATCAGCGTTTTTCTATTTTCACAATGATTGACCGCCTGTGTGCAAAATGGGTGAAACGTATGTGAAATATCTACTGTTAGTACTTACTGCGACTTATCATGACTAACTGACACCCTAATTTGGTAATATGTATATTCATGCACCTTGAGAATATTGTGAGAAATTACGAGGTTACCACCGCACTTCCCATGGCAAAACGCACGTACGATGTGTACTGCATGCCGTTACTAAGCTAATGTGTCAACAAACACGCGCCCTAAATGCAAGGTGTGTCAACAAGGGAACGAGGGACTATTTTCGCGTCGCGCGGCAATTTCAAACTATCACTGGCAGATGACAGCTGTAGTGAGGTTGACACTGAATGATACTGGCTTAGTGAATATTCATGAAATTCTGGTTGTTCATGTTCTCTGACGTCATATCGTGACCGTCAGGCTGCTGCTCACTACACGTGTAACGCGGGCAATCAAAACGCTCTAAAAGTTCACAAATGTACCGTTATATGGAGAAATGAGCATATACAGTGGTGGCACATAGTGTTAGCATTCGAATAACGTCGAAAATGAAAAATCCGGTAAAATTTTTGCCTAAAACCTTGAGAGTATCCTTAACAAATAACGTTTACGTTGCAGGCTAGTGGTTAATTTTTTTATTTGTGCACGAACTACAACGTTGCCAGCCAACGCTGTAAACATTATTCTCAGATTCTAGTCATAATGTTTGTTCTATAGCCTGTATCGGAGCGAAGTGGCCATGTCCGTACCCAAACTTGGAATCTGCAAAATCTCGAGATTGTGCCGCGATTGTGCTGCCAAACTGCGGTTTCCCTAGTTGGCTTGACCAATTCAAGATTGGGCAAACTGAAAACAGTCGGTTGATTCACAAACGCTCATAGCGAGTGTGTGGCATGCGTGGTGCAAACTAGGAAGAGATTTATCTCATATTTATCCAATTATTTATTATAATCATTTAAATATTTTTACAAGGTGCCAAACACATTGGAGGAAGAAGGTATACGACCTTATAGTATGAATATACATTTGAAATCCTAATAATCATATGTGTGTGCAAGCCCTGTTTACCTCTGTTTGCCCAATCTCAAGATTGGTTGCCCAAACTGCAGATGTGCTGAAATTCCAATGTTTGTGCAAGTTTCCAAGTTTTGGGCACAACAGGCCACACTATGACTATATTGTTGCACGGTATATTGCAGCTGTTTTTGTATAGAAAGAGTTAGAAACGTTCTTTCGCTGTGCAAGTTGTAACCGAGTTTCTTGGCGATAGTCGAGCTGAGAGGGTCTATGTACCCCGGGGTCTGCGGAACGTACCAAGGGTACGTTCCGGCAGTAACCTGGGGACCTATAGTGATAGACCCTATGACTATGAGCGATAGTCGATACCGCGATTCCGGCGGAGAGGAGGCTTAGTTCAGCCTTCATTGCTTCAGCGTGGAGGGGTTACAGTCCTGGCACTGGGTTAGACCCAGGAGCTAATATATTTAGCTCTTGGGTAGAGGCTAGTGTCAGTGACTAGTGACAAATAACTTAAACTAGTGGCAGTGCAGTAGTGGCTAAGTGTAGTGACAGTCAGTGTCAACGAAATCTTGGGTTTACGACTCTCAATCAAGTATAGACAAATTTGGTTGCCCAAACTGCAGATGTGCTGAATTCCAAGTTTGTCGAAGTTTCCAAGTTTGGGCACAACAGCCACACTATGACTATATTGTTGCCACGGTATATTGCAGCTGTTTTTGTATAGGAAGAGTTAGAAACGTTCTTTCGCTGTGCAAGTTGTAACCGTTTCTTGGCGATAGTCGAGCTGAGAGGGTCTATGTCTATGTCAGAGAGGGTGCAATTTGATAGCATTATGACAAGCTATATGCTTTATTAAAAAATAATTGAAAAATATAACACGTTTGACTCTCTACATGTGATAATGTTAAACCTTTCTTTGAATTCTTACCAAAGTTAATTTTCCTACCTATGTTTTCATGTTTTTGTGCATCGCGCCACCTGGTTAGTAATTATAATCAATATCAACTATGCCTGGTTTATTTGGTTTGTATTTCTGCTTTATTCATACATTACCGAAGCTAAATATATCAAAACAATAATTTAATTTAAATGTTTGTTTAGTTAAGAGTTAAATTGGTTAAAAGCCGTTGCTCTCCTGCGGTATCGTGTGCATTATTATAGTCTAAGTCTATAGATGGCGTTGGTAAATGTTTGACTCGTCTGCTTGTGTCGCGTCGGTTACAACCTATTTTTAGCTTATAATAATATATCCTTTAACGTTACACGTAGGTGATATGTAATGTTTAATTATTATATAATCCATCGTAAGGGCTATACACTAAGACGCCTAAGAAACTTCATATTGCAAGACTAGCTGGCGTGATCTGAACTCTAGTCCAGTGGCAGTGTGCCTAGGCCAGCGTAGAGCCTACGTTAGTACGTACTACGTAGGGCAGATATTAAAGGTCTATGTCCCCTGACCTCTGTTTGACCTGGCTCGTTTAGCTATTTCTGACTAATTATATATATATATATATATTATATATATATATATATATATTATATATATATATATATATATATGTATTTATATATATATAGAATATAGAATAATATATAGGGTTACTGGTTAGGGTTAGACCGTTAGGGTTAGTCAGAAATAGCTAAACGAGCCAGGTCAAACAGAGGTCAGGTGGACATAGACCCTACCGCCTACGAGTACGATCCTGAGTAGGCATAGTTATAATAGCTCCTAGTCCTAGTCCTAGTACGCCTGTAATCTGGTTATCCTCCTAGTTCTTGTATTATTAGTGCTATTCGTCTTTCCTCGTCTAAAGACTTGTAGTTGTACTTAGGTACGTATCTTCTTTATGAAATTTATTCAATTGTTACGCAGTATCAAGAGCGTATAAAGAAGGTATGCTCCTTCTTTAGACGCTCTTGGTAGTATCCCTATGACGTGTGTACGTCTCTCTCTCTCTCTCCGAATCGCGTGCTCACACATGCACGCGTGAGCATGCACACACACGCACACACACACACACACACACACACACACACACACACACACACACACACACACACACACACACCTATAAAGAGATGGATAGCTAGAAGCCTAGATTACAAATACAGATTCCCTATACCAGTGTTACTGTAAACTGAATTGCATAACCTATAATAAATCTTTGTTGTTGCAGTCAGGAATTGAATTGAATAAACCTGAAAAGGAAGGCCTTTACAGTTTAACTCTGGCTGTCAAGGCAGGAACCAAGGAAGCCATTTGATCTAAGTTCAGTATTTTAACCAGGCGTGGGAGATAATGGATGATAATTTGCCACATCCAATGGCACCACCTCCGAGTCACGCATCAAGTGCAAAGAAGGCGAAGCTTGCAGACACTGCCACTGGCAAGGTACATATTTTGTAC
Organism: Priapulus caudatus; assembly: GCF_000485595.1. Taxonomy (NCBI): domain Eukaryota; kingdom Metazoa; phylum Priapulida; class Priapulimorpha; order Priapulimorphida; family Priapulidae; genus Priapulus; species Priapulus caudatus. The sequence goes on along the minus strand of NW_014577258.1, from coordinate 206,222 downwards.
TATCAATTATATGATTCAAAAAGCCATTAATTTGTGTAGGACAATGCCTATATACTATTCTGAACCTAAGTAGTTTGTTATGTTAACAAATGTTGTATTATGAGGCAAATAAGAAATTAAGTTGCTAATACACAGGGTCCTGTCTGTATATGTCTTGGTCAAAGAACACTGTAGGCTAATTCAGATGATCATTTATTTGTAACAGGTAGATGCTTTCACATTGCCAACAATGAATAGTACAGAGCATAATGCTATTGAGTCAAAGTTGAGCAGAATAGATACAGGGATCACACAATTCTCAGATCAAGCATTAGAAATGGAAACTGCACAGAAAACACCAGGTGAGTTTTCTCTAATTAAACAGTTGTAATCAGAAGAATGGCAATAATTATATTATTACATGCTTGAAAGTTTCTCCAGAAGCCCGAAACTGCACAAAGTGAGACATGCTAAGCAACTTGCTGATAACTCTTGCAAACCTCTATTCTAAACACAGATTACTTTAAAAGTTCCCAAATTAAAATATTAAAAGGCACAACTGGTCTGGAATTTAGGCACTGTCCAGCACTCCTAGATTTGCATTTACAGGTGCTGCAATCCAGCACTCCTAGTTTTGCATTTACAGGTGCTGCAAGTACATGTATATTTCATTGCACCACACATTTAAATACTATTGATCTGCATGGTTGCAGATAAAGTGCTGCTAAATATAGTCACGTGCCATGTGCTGGTTCTACCATCAATCACTAAGTGCAAGGGTTCTGGGCCAAAATAAGAGCATCTAAACTCTAGACTGCGTCCCTATAAAGTTTGCAGTATACTGTATTAAAATAACACATGATTTATTATGTCTTACATTTGTTTGAAGCTGTATCTGACCAGTGTTTGAGGAGCAATGATTTGCAGGAACAAGTGATGGACCATACAGCCAGCTCAATTAGTGATGTTATGACTGGTCAGTTTTGTTGTAGTTAAACAGATGCATGCAAAAATGCTGATATAACAATGGAATTTCACTTGATGTAAACACTCATAGTATAAACATATTAGGAGTGAATAATCTCAAAGTCATTATTTACTGTTGAACATACATATGCAATAGTACTATACAAAATGAAAGAACATGCAGCTTTGTGCACCATGTCCGCAGTATCACTAATATATATTTCATTATGCCACGTGTATCCTGTCAATATGTGGTTTATATATGCATTAATAAGAAGGGCCAACTTGGTATTGCCAAAATTATCAGTCATATATTTAAATATCATAGTACTTGTAGTTGTAATTCTTAATCATTAATATGAACATTTAATGCATAAACATGTAAGAACATGTAATGCATAAACACTTAGACTACAGCTGTATGAAATGTTAGCAGCTTTTTTTTACGAAAATTTGTGTAAATTTTTTATGAACTTTTTCAGTAGTAAGATAACCTATAATTGACTTAAATAAACACTTAAGATAAACGTTTTTTTCCTCCTTATACTTTACCTATACAGTTAAAGGCAATTGCTCCAGTTCAAACATTTTACATTGTAAACATAATTATAACATTTATTTTTGTTATATTTTCAGAAATATCTCAAGAGTCAATGATGTTAATTAGGACTTGGACCACCCCCTTTACGTATGGTCTATATCCATTTTGAATCACATATTGAGCCTTTTTATTCTTAGTATTGTATATGGGATGACTTTATGTAGACCAGTAAAAACTGCTCTGGCAATCAGGAGATATCAGTTGTGCTGAATATACATGCGAAATTGTGACAATGGGTTTAAAGGCAGATCTCCATTGACACTTACAATCTGGCAAGGTGCATCACCTCAAGATAGGATAATAAACCTAATAAATGTTTAAATTGATTGATAACAAATTTCTATTTTGATACAGTGAGAGTGAGAGTTTTGAGAAATTCTGTCCAACACGGCTCGACAAAGTTTTGCGAGATGCTCATGACTTAGAAGAGAATCTCAAACAGCAAAAGGCAATGCTGAAGGAACGACTGCAAAAGCTGTCACACACGCTACAAATTCTCAACTAAGCTGATATAGCATCCATTTCCTGTCTCTTTCTTTCTCTCTCTCTCTATATATATTATCTCTCTCTCTCTCTCTCTCTCTCTCTC